>NW_027461779.1:0-300000 GCF_050947455.1 Rhinoderma darwinii
ACCATGTGTGCAAAAAGTAACATCTTTAAAAAAGGGTTTCATGAAAGAGAAATAGCAGTACAAACAGCTATCATTTCTATATTCTCTCTATCAATAAAACATAACCTCGTCTCAAAGAACTGTTTTGTGTGCTTTTCTAACAAAGGATTTGACCAATCCATCTCAAACAAGTAGTTAACTTTGGAATATTCAATGGGTTATCGAGAGACGGATAGTTGTACAAGATGTTAGGGCTTGCAGGGAGATTTGATCCACTTGTTGTGGAATTGTCCAAAGTTAAGAAGATACTGGAACAGGGTTATAGAAGTTTTGAATAGAATTTATAACGTTGAGATAGATTGCAGTCCAATTACATGTATACTTTGATGTAGTCTTGGGACAACTCTAAATAATTCCCCAAAAAGATCTCTAGGGTGTAGTTTATATATTGCTAGAAAAATGATACTGAAACAATGGATCTCTAATGAGCCCCAGAATGGAAGGTAGCGGTCCTGAGATACATCCATCTTAAAGGTATTACATGTAAAAACATGAAGGCAACTAGAAAATGTTCTCAGCAATGGGGAAGATGGTGTAATGAGGTATCCCCAGATGTTAAAAAAAACTGTTTGGTTGAAAGCAGGAAAATAAAATAATAAAAAAAAAATATATATATTTATTTATTTTTTTGCTCTCTTTTTATCGTGGGGGGGGGAATGCGATTTTTTTCAGTGCGAAGCAATTTTATAGATGAAAATTATTGAAAGAATTTTGTATTTGAAAGAAGAAAATTTAAAAATGTAAAAAAAAATAACTTTTGGAATAAACAAAGTCTGTGTAGTTAAAATTTGCAATAGTACCCTAAACGCAGGAAAATAAAAAATAAAGCAGGTCCACATGTCGGTATAGGCAGTCAATACAAATATAAGATTTGCGCAGCTCATGCTTAATTGAGATTTCAGACAAGGATTGAGAATGTTAGAAGACTTGCTGCTTTAGTCTATTTTAAGGGTATGACCAGACGTGGCGTCTTTCTACAGACACTGTCCGCATCAATGCCGCACATAATCTGCGTTGCAGATTTTGTTGCGGCTTTGCCTAAAATGTGCATAAGGGCTTGTTTACATGAACGTATATTACGTCCGTGCAACGCGCGTGATTTTCACGCGTGTTGTACAGACCTATGTTAGTCTATGGGGCAGTGCAGACAGTCCGTGAGTTTTGCGCAGCGTGAGTCCGCTGCAAAAAACGCACGACTTGTCCTATATTTGTGCGTTGTTCGCGCATCACGCTCCCATTGATGTAAATGGGTGCGTGAAAACCACGCATGTCACACAGAAGCACTTCCGTGGGACAAGCGTGATTCGCGTAACAGCGGTAAAAAGTATGAATGAAAACAGAAAAGCACCACGTGCTTTTCTGTTTACAAACATCCAAACGGAGTGTCATAATGATGGCGGCTGCGCGAAAAGCACGCAGCGGCACATCAGATGGTTATGACACACGGAGCTGTTAAGTGCCGTTTGCGCACGCAAAATGCCA
The DNA here is from genome assembly GCF_050947455.1 of Rhinoderma darwinii. Lineage (NCBI taxonomy): Eukaryota > Metazoa > Chordata > Amphibia > Anura > Rhinodermatidae > Rhinoderma > Rhinoderma darwinii. Next base: position 1,522 of record NW_027461779.1, read on the forward strand.
CGTTATTTGCGTGCGCAAAACGCACATGCTCGTGTAAACCAGGCCTTAAATTGATGCGGATTAGCCGTTGCGTATTCAGGTGAAGAGTACTTCCCTTCTCTCTATGTAAAGGATCGGCTAGACATAGCTTCTGTGTCGACGCCCGTTTTTACTCACTCTGCACCTGCTCCTAAGTCTGGTCGAGTGACCCCTTCTTCCACCAATCAGCCTGGGAGGCTGAGGAGTGGGAGAGCCTATCACAGCCTGGCCAGACGGAGCTAGCTCCCGCCCTCTGTCCATTTATACCATCACTTCCTGCTCCTCCTTTGCCTGTGATTCTTTTCAGTCTGTTTCCTGGCCTTGCTGCTGCTGCTTACTACTTGTCTTCTGCTTCATATTGACCCTGGCTTGACTGACTATTCTCCTGCTCTGCGTTTTGTATCTCGTCCTCTCCTGGTTTGACTCGGCTCGTTCACTATTCTCCTGCTCTGCGTTTTGTACCTTGTCCACTGCTGGTTTAACTCGGCTCGTTCACTATTCTTGTTGCTCACGGGGTTGCTGTGGGCAACAGCCCCATTTCGCTTAGCTTCTGTGTACCCTTGTCTGTTTGTCTGTCGTGCACTTAGTGAGCGTGGGGACCGTCGCCCAGTTGTGCGCCGTCGCTTAGGACGGGCCGTTGCAAGTAGGCGGGGACTGAGTGGCTGGTAGATTAGGGCTCACCTGTCTGTCTCCTTACCCCACCATTACATAATAACAGGCCCATAAACCTTTTCTACCCTGGTCCCTGTCACTACTATGGACCCCCTTGAGACCCTGGCTCAGCAAATGCAGGGCCTCTCCCTACAGGTCCAAGCCCTGGCTCAGAGCGGCAACCAGCAAGATGCTACCCTGGTAGTGCCCCCCACCTCACCTCTTGAACCCCACCTCAAGTTGCCTGACCGGTTCTCAGGGGACCGGAAGACTTTTTTCTCCTTTCGGGAGAGTTGTAGGCTCTATTTCCGTCTAAAGCCCCACTACTCAGGTTCCGAGAGCCAGTGAGTGGGTATAATTATGTCCCGGCTCCAGGACGGGCCCCAAGAATGGGCCTTCTCCTTGGCTCCCGACGCCCCTGAACTTTCCTCTGTTGACCTTTTTTTTCTGCTCTCGGGCTCATATATGACGAGACTGACAAGACTGCCTTTGCCGAGAGTCAGCTGGTGACCTTACGTCAGGGTAAGAGACCCGTTGAGGAGTACTGTTCGGACTTTAGGAAGTGGTGTGTAGCTTCTCGGTGGAATGACCCTGCCTTGAGGTGCCAGTTTAGATTGGGTCTGTCGAACGCCCTGAAGGACCTGTTAGTTAGCTACCCCTCTTCTGACTCTCTAGATCAGGTTATGGCTTTAGCGGTATGACTTGACAGACGTCTCAGGGAACGACGACTTGAAAGTTTTTGTGCCTTCTCCTCTGGCTCCCCCATGATGGCTCCCGAAGTTCCGTTGCTTCGTTCTTCCACGGAAAACTCGGATGAACCAATGCAACTCGGGGCCTCCGTGTCTCCCCAACAACGTAGAGACTTCCGCAGGAAGAATGGTCTCTGCTTCTACTGTGGGGAGGACAAGCATCAAGTGAACAACTGTCCTAGGCGTAAGAATAAGCAGCCAGAAGAACTTCCGAGCCTAAGTGATCATCGGGGAGGTCACTTGGGCGCACAGGTATTTCCCGTAAATATGAAACCTAATAAGATCTTGCTTCCCTTTCAGGTCTCTTTTGGTGGTAGGTCTGCTACCGGCAGTGCCTTCGTGTATTCAGGGTCTTCTGCTAATATTATGTCTGTGTAATTTGCTATATCTCTAGCTATGCCATTGATTGATTTGCCTAAACCTGTCCCAGTAGTGGGTATCGACTCCACTCCTCTTGCTAATGGTTATTTTATACAGCATACCCCTGTTTTTGTATTCCTTGTTGGCTCCATGCATTTGGAGCAGTGCTCTGTACTGGTTATGCAGGGTATATCGTCCGATTTGGCATTAGGCCTTCCCTGGTTGCAGTTGCATAATCCCACGTTTAACTGGAATACTGGGGATCTTACCAAATGGGGTAATGAATGCATGACGTCACGTTTTTCTGTTAATTTTATTTCTCTCCCTGAGGAGATGAACACTCTACCTGAGTTTATTCAGGACTTCCCTGATGTTTTTTCTAAAAAGGCCTTTGAAGCGTTACCTCCTCATAGAGAATACGATTGCGCAATCGATTTGGTGCCAGGAGCTAAGCTCCCTAAGGGTAGGATATTTAATCTCTCTTGTCCCGAACGTGAAGCCATGAGAGAATATATCCAGGAATGCCTGGCCAAGGGTTACATTCGTCCCTCTACTTCGCCGGTAGGTGCTGGCTTCATCTTCGTAGGGAAGAAGGATGGTGGTCTTAGGCCGTGCATTGATTACCGAAACTTGAATAAGGTCACTGTAAGGAACCAGTATCCCCTTCCTTTGATTCCTGATCTCTTCAATCAGGTTCAGGGGGCCCAATGGTTCTCTAAGTTTGATCTACGGGAGGCTTATAACCTTATCCGCATCAAAGAGGGGGATGAGTGGAAGACTGTGTTTAACACGCCCGAAGGTCATTTCGAATACCTCGTCATGCCCTTTGGGTAGTGTAATGCTCCCGCGGTCTTCCAGAATTTCATAAATTAGATTTTAAGAGACTACCTGGGGGTATTTCTTGTAGTGTACCTTGATGACATCCTAGTGTTTTCCAAGGACTGGTCCTCCCACATTGAGCATGTCAGGAAGGTGCTCCAGGCCCTTCGGGAAAACAAACTGTTTGCTAAAACCGAAAAATGTGTGTTTGGGGTGCAGGAGTTACCATTTTAGGGTCAAATCCTCACTCCTCATGAATTCCGCATGGACCCTGCCAAGGTTCAGGCTGTGGCGGAATGGGTCCAACCTGCCTCCCTGAAGGCGTTACAGTGCTTCCTGGGGTTTGCTAATTATTACAGGAGATTTATTGCTAACTTCTCGGTCATCGCTAAGCCTCTTACGGATCTCACTCGCAAAGGTGCTGATCTCCTCCATTGGCCTCCAGAGGCAGTCCAGGCTTTTGAGATCCTTAAGAAGTGCTTTATCTCGGCCCCAGTGCTTATTCAGCCTAACCAAATGAGCCATTTATCGTGGAGGTTGACGCGTCCGAGGTGGGAGTGGGTGCTGTTTTGTCCCAGGGTACCAGGTCCCTCATCCATCTCCGTCCCTGTGCCTACTTCTCCAGGAAGTTCTCACCCACTGAGAGTAACTACGACATTGGCAACCGCGAACTCTTAGCCATTAAATGGGCATTTGAAGAGTGGTGCCACTTCCTGGAGGGGGCTAGTCACCAGGTTACGGTCCTTACCGACCACAAGAATCTAGTTTTCCTAGAATCTGCCTGGAGGCTAAACCCGAGACAAGCTCGATGGGCGTTATTTTTTACTAGATTCAACTTTTTGGTCACCTATAGGGCTGGGTCTAAAAATATTAAGGCTGATGCACTGTCGCATAGCTTCATGGCCAGCCCTCCTTCGGAGGAAGATCCTGCTTGTGTTTTGCCCGCAGGTATAATCATTTCCTCTGTTGATTCTGACTTAGTCTCCGAAATTGCGGCTGATCAAGGTTCAGCTCCCGGGAACCTTCCTGAGAACAAGCTGTTTGTTCCTCTGCAATTCTGGCTAAGGGTACTCAGGGAACATCATGACTCTGCACTATCTGGCCATCCAGGCATCCTGGGCACCAAGCACCTCATTGCCAGAGACTATTGGTGGCCTGGGTTGCTTAAAGACGTTAAGGCCTACGTCGCCGCTTGTGAAATTTGTGCTAGGTCCAAGACTCCCAGGTCCCGACCAGTGGGCTTACTATGTTCTTTGCCCATTCCCCAGAGACCTTGGACCCATATCTCCATGGATTTTTTCTCTGATCTGCCTCCATCTCAAGGCAAGTCGGTGGTATGGGTGGTAGTGGACCGCTTCAGTAAGATGTGCCACTTTGTGCCCCTCAAGAAACTACCCAATGCTAAGACGTTAGCTACCTTGTTTATCAAACACATCCTGCATCTCCATGGGGTTCCTGTCAATATTGTTTCTGACAGAGGGGTACAATTTGTTTCATTGATTTGGAGAGCCTTCTGTAAAAAGTTGGAGATTGATCTGTCCTTCTCCTCGGCCTTCCATCCTGAAACTAATGGCCAAACGGAGAGGACTAACCAGTCTCTAGAACAATATTTAAGGTGTTTTATCTCTGACTGTCAATATGATTGGGCCTCCTTCATTTCCCTCGCTGAATTTTCCCTTAATAACCGGGTCAGTAACTCGTCAGGGGTCTCCCCCTTTTTCTGTAATTTTGGGTTCAATCCACGGTTCTCCTCCGTTTCACCTGGTGGTTCCAACAATCCTGAGGTAGATGTCGTTCATCGTGAACGGTGCACAGTCTGAGCCCAGGTTCAGAAGAACCTAGAGGTGTCCCAGAGCATACAAAATACCCAGGTAGATAGAAGACGTTCTGCTAACCCCTTGTTTGCAGTCGGGGATCTGGTGTGGCTGTCTTCAAGAAATTTGCGCCTTAAAGTCCCGTCCAAAAAATTTGCTCCCAGGTATATAGGGCCGTACAAGGTCATTGAAGTCCTTAACCCTGTCTCCTTCCGACTGGAGTTACCCCCGTCTTTTCGAATACGTGACGTCTTTCATGCCTCCCTCCTGAAACGCTGCTCCCCATCCTTGGCTCCCGCGAGGAAACCTCCGGTCCCTGTTCTCACCCCTGAAGGGGTAGAATTCGAGGTGGCCAAGATTGTGGACAGCAGGATGGTCCAAGACTATTTCCAGTACCTGGTCCATTGGAGAGAATACGGGCCTGAGGAGAGGACTTGGGTACCCGCCCGGGATGTTCACGCTGCAGTATTGCTCAGGAGGTTCCATCTTCGGTTCCCCTATAAGCCAGGTCCACCTAGTAAGGGTCCAGTGGCCCCTCATAATAGGGGGTTACTGTAAAGGATCGGCCAGACACAGCTTCTGTGTCGACGCCCGTGGTTACTCACTCTGCACCTGCTCCTAAGTCTGGTCGAGTGACCCCCTTCGTCCACCAATCAGCCTGGGAGGATGAGGAGAGGGAGAGCCTATCACAGCCTGGCCAGACGGAGCTAGCTCCCGCCCTCTGTCTATTTATACCCTCAATTCCTGCTCCTCCTTTGCCTGTGATTCTTTTCAGTCTGTTTCCTGGCCTTGCTGCTGCTGCTTACTGTAATGTCCGTGGCTGCGGGCTGTCAGCTCCAGCCTCCCGCTGACAGCCGCACCCACGAGTCGGCAAGCGCTGGCCCCAGCCTCCTCCTCAGGAGGCGCTTGCATCCACTCACCTCCACCGGAGCCCGCAGGACATCTTGAACGACCTTTGACCCGTGAGTACCCTGGGCTATAAGAGGGGTCCAGCCCCCTAGTTCGATGCCTGAGCGTTGTTAGTTTTCCCAGTCTGTCTTGCAAATGGTCCCTTAGTGTTTCCCGTTCCTGTTGTTACCCGTACCTTGTTCCCCGTTCCTGTTTCCCGTGCTTTGCCCTAGTATCTAGCCGTGCCACGTCCTGTGTCATCTGCCACGTCCAGAGGAATCTGCCACGTCCTGTGTCATCTGCCACGTCCGGAGGAATCCGCTACTTTCTGTGTCATCTGCCACGTCCGGAGGAATCTGCCACGTCCTGTGTCATCTGCCACGTCCGGAGGAATCCGCCACGTCCTGTGTCATCTGCCACGTCCGGAGGAATCCGCCACGTCCGGAGGAATCCACCACGTCCTGTGTTATCTGCCACATCCGGAGGAATCCGCCACGTCTGGCGCAACTTGCGGCTCCTGTGTCATCCGCCACGTTTGGCGCCATCTGCTGCACCCATCTCATCTGTGCCAGAGCTGCGGCCACCATCTGGACTATTCAGGTACCCTTGTGCGGGACATTGTATTTCTGGGGTGTCCTGTTGTTTGGCCAGCTGCCTCCCCGCTGCGGCGGTACGGCCTAGTGGGTCCACTAACCCGCTTCGTGACACTTACTACTTGTCTTCTGTTTCATATTGACCATGGCTTGACTGACTATTCTCCTGCTCTGCGTTTTGTACCTCGTCCTCTCCTGGTTTGACTCGGCTCGTTCACTATTCTCCTGCTCTGCGTTTTGTACCTTGTCCACTCCTGGTTTTACTCGGCTCGTTCGCTATTCTTGTTGGTCACGGGGTTGCCGTGGGCAACAGCCCCATTTCCCTTAGCTTCTGTGTACCCTTGTCTGTTTGTCTGTCGTGCACTTAGCGAGCGTGGGGACCGTCGCCCAGTTGTGTGCCGTCGTTTAGGACAGGCTGTTGCAAGTAGGCGGGGACTGAGTGGCAGGTAGATTAGGGCTCACCTGTCTGTCTCCTTACCCTGCCATTACACTCTATTAGTGCAGGATAAAGAGAAGGGGCAGCCCTTTCCCTAGTAAAAGAAATTCATACTTACCCGGACGTTGTCTTGGTGACGCGTCCCTCTTTCAACATCCAGCCCGACCTTCCTGGATGACGTGGCAGTCCATGTGACTGCTGCAGCCTGGGATTGGCCTGTGATTGGCCTATGATTGGCTGCAGGGAGTTCTGTGTAAGTATGAACTTCTATTTTTTTTTACACGTTGATCTATATTGTGATCGGTAGTCACTGTCCAGGGTGCTGAAACAGTTACTGCCGATCGTTAAACTTTTTCAGCACCCTGGACAGTGACTATCTCCTGACGTCGCCTAGCAACGCTCCCGTAATTACGGGTGCACACACGTAGTCACCCGTAATTACGGGAGCCCCATAGACTTCTATGGGCCTGCCCGTGCCGTAATAACGGCCCGTGATTACGGGCGTTTTTACTTTCTTGTGCATAGGGCCTCAGTCTGGCTATAGACCTAGAAATACATTTGTCCAGCCAGAATGAAGAAATATCATGTTGGTAAAACCAATACGCTACACAACACACATAACATCTGCAGAATTCATTGCGGAATTTAGAATCTGCATTGAAGTCAATGGAGAAATTCCGCAATGAGTCCGCAACAAGTCCGCTACACATCCCCAACAGCCAGTGTATGCTGCGGACACCAAATTCCGCACCGCAGCCTATGGTCCGTAGCGGAGTTTTCCGCAACGTGTGCACGTACCTAACTAAAAAGCTGTGGAAAGCAATGGAGAAAATGTCCGCTGCAGATTTCCGCAGCAGACTGCCCACAGCGGAATTCCAGAGCAATTCCGCCACGTCTGGTCACATGCCCTCAAAGCATGTTGTACTTTAACCCCTTAAGGACGCAGCCTAGTTTGGGCCTTAAGGCTCAGAGCCCATTTTTCAAATCTGACATATTTCACTTTATGTGGTAATAACGTCGGAATGCTTAAACCTATCCAAGCGATTCCGACATTGTTTTCTCGTGACACTTTGGGCTTCATGTTCGTGGTAAAATTTGGTCTATTTATTCAGTCTTTATTTGAGAAAAATTGCAAAATTTAGAGAAAATTTAGAAAAAATATCATTTTTCAGAATTTAAATGCATCTGCTTGAAAAACAGACGGTTATACCACCCAAAATAGTTACTAGTTCACATTTCCCATATGTCTACTTTAGATTGGCATCGTTTTTTGAACATTATTTTATTTTTCTTGGACGTTACAAGGCTTAGAACATAAACAGCAATTTCTCATATTTTTAAGAAAATTTCAAAAGCCTTTTTTTTAAGGTACCTGTTCAGTTCTGAAGAGGCTTTGAGGGGCCTATGTATTAGAAACCCCCATAAAGCACCCCATTTTAAAAACTAGACCCCTCAAAGTATTCAAAACAGCATTTAGAAAGTTTTTTAACCCTTCAGGCATTTCACAGGAATTAAAGGCATGGTGTTGCCCGAAAAACATGTATGTTTTTTTTTTATTAAACATTTAGTGTGTGGGTGATTAAACATTGTTCAAATTTTTTTTATTTTTTTCACGAGTCAGGAAATATTATAAATTATTTCTAATTTATAATACTACCCATTTTTGGTCACTAGATGGAGCTATTTCCCAAAATTGCAGCATTGCAACATTGGGTTAAAAGCTCTCGCTCTAGTGAGCTCTCAGCATCCCCCCCTCCTTTATCCTGGCTAGTGCCGGGATAAACGAGGGGTTTGAACGGTGTAACCTCCTACACTGTGTGTCGCCATTTTTTGAGCTAACACACAGCGTAGTAGGTTTACATACAGTAGTAAACACACACAAACACGAACATACATTGAAATCTCTTACCTGCTCCTGCCGCCGCGGCTCCCTCCGGCCCGTCCGCTCCGTTTGCTGCCGCTGGTCCAAGTGCACAAATCCGGAAGCCGCGACCGGAAGTAGTAATATTACTGTCCGGCCGCGACTTCCGGTCCACAGGAAAATGGCGCCGGACGGCGCCAATTTCGAATTGGACTGTGTGGGAGCGGCGCATGCGCAGTTCCCACACAGACGCCGTACACGGAAGTCAATGGGACGGGAGCCGTTCGCAGTCCCTATGGGACTGTGGCTGCCGTATTCCATGTCTGTATGTGTCGTTAATCGACACAGACAGAAATGGAACAAAAAATGGCAGCCCCCATAGGGAAGAAAAAGTAACACACAAACACACAAATAAATAAAAACGTTTTTAATAAAACACTAACATAAAACTGACATGAAAAAAAAAATTTTGGTGACACTATTCCTTTAAAGCAAAGTGGAGGTGAAATTTGCAAATTTCGTTTTTCTTTCTGAATTTCAATTTTATTCTATTTTTTTTCTGTAACAAAGAAGGTTTTACCAGAGAAACACAACTAAATATGTATTGTCCAGATTCTTCAGTTTTTAGAAATGTCCCACATGTGGCTCTAGTGCGCTCGTGGACTAAAACACAAGCCCCAGAAGCAAAGAAGCACCTAGTGCATTTTGGTGGTGCTTTTTTATTAGCTTATATTTTAGGCAGCATGCCAGGTTTGGAGAGGTGTTGAGGTGCCAAAACAGTAGGAATCCCCCAAAACTGACCCCATTTTGGAAACTGCACCCCTCAAGGAATTAATTTATGGTTATTGTTACCATTTTGACCCCGTAGTTTTTTCACAGCGCGTATTTGAATTGGGCTGTGAAATTAAAAGAATGACAATTTTTCCAATAAGATGTCATTTTTGATCAGAATTTCTTATTTTCACAGGGAACAAAATGCCCCATTTTGTTGCCCAATTTGTCCTGAGTGCGGCAATACCCCATTTGTGGTGATGAACTGCTGTTTGGGCCCATGGGAGGCCTCAGAAGGAAAGGAGCGCTATGTGTTCTTAGGAGTCCAGATTTTGCTGGATTGGTTTTCGGTTGCCATGTCGCATTTGCAGAGCCTCAGAGGTATCAAAGCAATGGAAACCCACCAAAAGTGACCCCATTTTGGAAACAAAACCCCTCAAGGAATTTATTTATGGGTGTTGTGACCATTTAGACCCCACAGTTTTTTTCACAGAACTTATTTGAATTGGGCTGTGAATTAAAAAAAAAAACTTTTTTCCAATAAGATGTAGTTTTGGCTCAAAATGTCTTATTTTCACAACGAATAAAATACCCGATTTTGTTGCCAAATTTGTCCTGAGTGCGGCAATACCCTATTTGTGGCCATAAACTGCCGTTTGGGCCCATGGGAGGTATTAGAAGGAAAGGAGCGCTATGTGTTCTTTTGAGCCCAGATTTTGCTGGATTGGTTTTCGAGTGCCATGTCGCATTTGCAGAGCCCCAAAGGTATCAAAGCAATGGAAACCCACCAGAAGTGACCCCATTTTGGAAACTACACCCCTCAAGGAATTCATTTATGGGTGTTGTGACCATTTAGACAGTTTTTTCACAGAATTTATTTGAATTGGGCTGTGAATTAAAAAAAAATTATTTTTTTCCAATAAGAGGTAGTTTTGGTTTAAAATTTCTTATTTTCACAAGGAATAAAATACTGCATTTTGTTGCCCAATTTGTCCTGAGTGTGGCAATACCCTATTTGTGGTGATAAACTGCGGTTTGGGCCCATGGGAGGGCTCAGAAGGAAAGGACCACCATGTGGCCTACTGGGAATTTTCTGGTGCTAAGTCGTGTGTGCAGAAACCCCTGAGGTATCAGTACAGTTGAAACCCCCGAGAAGTAACCCAGTTTTAAAAACGACACCCCTTAAGGCATTCATCTAGAGGTGTAGTGAGCATTTTGACCCCACAGGTATTGTGTAAAAGATAATGTGCAGCAGTTGGTGCAGAGTGAAATTTGCAATTTTCTATACATATATGCCAATTCAGTGTCCGATATATTGTGCCCAGCATGCGCCACCGGAGATATACACCTCATAAACTGTAATGCTGGCTCTCCCGGGTACGGCAATACCCTACATGTGGCTGTTATCAGCTGCCTGGGCACACAGCAGGGCTCAGAGGGGAAAGATGAGGAGGGGTAAGCTGTGCGAAGTGGATCAGAGCGAGTAAAACTGGGGTAAATTAAAAATAAAGGGATGGATGATAAATTTTAAAACACTCTTTCATACAGAGCTCTGGTTTTTCGGGACACGCGTCACATTGATATATTGTGTCCTTCCTTATCCCCCTCTTATAGCAGACTCTGCACCTCTTTTGACTTTTTCCCTTCTTGCCAGTTTGGGGAACTTCTCCTAAAAAGTGTTGCCCTGGTACGATGCCTGTGGCCCCGCTTCCAGAAGTACTGTAAGGCTTCAGGACTTGATCTGACAAGTCCACCCCTCCCATGTACCTATTGTAGTCCAGGATGCAGTCTAGTTTGGGGGTCCCTGTACTGGTACCTCGTACAGGTACATGGGTACTGGTGTGGCATCTCCCTGGTCTTGTACTTGACACACAATATGTTGCTGCTAGATTGTGCCCTTATCTCACCCCTTCTGAGTGTTTGCCCAAGCAGAGTCTTAGGGAGGCCTCTCAGGTTTCTTCTAGCAGTGCCGCATGCCGCAGGACTTCTGGAAGCGAGGCAGTTGAAGAGTGGGACGCTGGTATATAAATTATCCAGGTAGAGGTGGTAACCCTGGTCCAGCAGTGGGTGCACCAAATCCCACACAATTTTTGTATTAACTCCCAGTAAGGGGGGGCATTCTGGGGGCTGAGTACTGGTGTCCTTCCCTTTTATATATCCTAAATTTGTAGGTATACCCTGATGCACTCTCGCACAGCTTATACATCTTCACGCCATACCTTGCCCTCTTACCCGGCAGGTACTCGCGGAATTGAAGCCTCCCTTTCAAATGTACCAGGGATTCATCTATAGAAATACACTTCTCGGGGGTGAATGCTGGGAAAACCGGGCACTGAAATGGTCTAATAGGGGTCTCCGTTTATACAAACGGTCAAAACTGGGGTCATCTCGGGGTGGGCACGGCTCATTATGAGTATAATGTAAGAAGCGAAGTATTGCCTCATTTTTATTTTATTTTTTAGTTTCCAGCTCAGTTCTGAAGTTGCTTTGAGGGGCCCATATATTAGACACCCTTATCAAACACCCCATTTCAGAAACTAGACCCCTCAAAGTATTTACAACCGCATTTAAAAAGTTTATTAACCCTTTAGGTGTTTCACAGGAATTTAGAGCAAAGTAGAGGTGACATTTAATTAATTTAATTTATTAGGCACCATGTCCGGTTTGAAGAGGTCTTGTGGTGCTAAAACAGTGGAAACCCCCCAAAAGTGACCCCAACTAGAGACCTTGAGGAATCCATTGTAGTTTTCTTGGGGTGCATGCGACTTTTTGATCAGTTTTTATTCTAATTATAGGTGGCGTGGTGACTAAAAAAACAGCAATTTTACTATTGTTTTTTATTAAATTTTTTTTACAGCGTTCACCGTGCGCTATAAATGACATATTCACTTTATTCTGCGGGGCGATACGATTACGGCGATACCAGATGTTTATAGTTTTATTTTATGTCTTATGGCGTTTGCACAATAAAATACATTTTGTAAAATATAATTTATTTTTTGTGTTACCTTATTCTAAGAGCCATAACTGTTTTATTTTTCCATCAGGAAAGTCGTGCGAGGACTTATTTATTGCGTAACGAACTGTAGTTTCGATCAGTACCATTTTTAGGTACATGCGACTTTTTGATCTCTTTTTATTCCATTTTTTGGGAGGTGAAGTGACCAAACAATTGTGATTGTGGTACGGTTTATTATTATTTTCTCTTACGGCGTTCACCGCGCGGGATAAATAACGACATTGTTTTGTAGTTCAGGACGTTACGGACGCGGCGATACCAATTATGTATAGTTTATTTGTTTATTTATATATTTTTATTAATAATAAAGAACTGATAAGGGAAAAAGGGGGACTTTTACTTTTATTACTTTTAAATCGTTTATTTTCTTATTTTTACACAACTTTTTTTTACTTTTTCACACTTTTTTTACTTTGTCCCACTAGGGGACATGAGGGCAGGAGGCTCTGATCGCTATTCTAATACACTGCACTACATACGTAGTGCAGTGTATTAGAGCTGTCAGCTGTTCGCTGACAGCAAGCATAGCGGGTCCTGATTTTGTCGGGACCCACTAGGCTTCCGTCGATGGCGTAGCCAGAGTCCATTGTTAGGATTCTGGTTGCCATAGTAGCCATCACGGCCCGCTATCGTGTAGCAGGCCGGCGATGGCAGCTTAACCCATAAGAAGCCGCGATCGCTATTGAACGCGGCTTCTAAGGGGTTAATCGGCGGGGACCACCGCGATCGGTCCCTGCACACTAAGCTGTGATAGCCTGCTGTCGGAAACAGCAGTTATCACAGCTCAAACATGCGCCAGGATTAAATGGCGCCGTGTTTACTCAGGTCAGTACTATTACTGACCTGAGCGCGAACGATGTACTTAGCGCGACGTAATAGTACTGACCTGAGCGCGAAGGGGTTAAGGATCTCCATTGTTCATAAAGAGGACATGTCTTCCCAACGTGAGTCTGTTTCCTCCATACCTGTTTCCCTCTAAAAAGGGAAGAGAAAAACACCGACCTCCAATGGTGTAATAACGCAATGGTAAAAACTAAGAGTTAATTATACTCACAAACATACACAATAAACGAGTATGTAGATAAAAGTAATATAGAGAAACACCGAGGTCCAGCATGTGACCCGACTCGAGTTTCACCACACAGCTTTTTCCAGGGTATGTTTCCATATCACAATCCCCTTCTTTACGTTTAAGTAAATTGACATGCTGCGAAGTAAAAAAAAACTGCACTGCAGGGATGTAGCAAGTCATGAATGAGTAAGGATGCACGTCTGAGCTCCTCTGGTATCCAGCGCTAAAGCAGGTTTTTGGCTGCCTATATCCAACATGGGAAGCACAAAAAAAGGCAAGTCAAGACCCCTGTCACCTCCACAGGACACACAGGGGGACATTCAGTCCTATTTCCACCGGCACGAGCCGCTGGAACTTCCAGCTCCATACTCACCCCAAGATGGCCGACTGAGCCGCTCCTCCATGGAGGAATGCCTGATGAGGGCTTCCCCTCCCAGCCTTACACTCTCTGGGGTTGCGTAGTGCTCTGCTGTGACTGCGAAATCGGTCACCAGGAGCGGTCACAATGCCACGCGCTCCAGACCGGAAATGACGCCATCTTTCCATAACGGGTGTGGTCCACGCACCATGCAGACACAAGGTGTGCCATGCGCATCACAGGAAAGACAGCGGGAGCTCAGGGAGTTAAATGCATGGCCTAAGTCTTGGTGTAGAGGAGAAGGATTTGGGTTCCTAGAGCACTGGGCTGACTTTTCATTGGGGTACAAACTGTATTCTGCAGATGATTTGCACCTAAATGGAAGGGGGTCCGCTGTGCTGGGGGAGAGAATTCTAGCTGGGGTGGCAGAGTATTTAAACTAGGGCTGAGGAGGGAGGTCAATGTAGAAAAAAAAGGGGTAGCCAGGTTAGAGAGGGGTCAGACTATATTGGTGGGGGGAGAAACAGAATGTGGGGAGAGGACTAGACAACAAGATAAGGAGATCCTTTCGTTACAAAACATCAGTGTAAATAAAAAGGCCCAATTAATGTCAAATCACATTTCTGATAATAAAAGTGAAAAACTGACAGGCAAGTTAAAGTGTATGTTCACAAATGCCAGAAGTCTAGCAAGCAAAATGGGGGAGCTGGAGGCCTTGATACTGGAAGAAAATATAGATATAGTTGGTGTTGCTGAAACATGGCTGGACTCATCACATGACTGGGCTGTAAATCTACAGGGTTTTACACTTTTTCGGAAAGACAGGACAAATAGGAAAGGTGGTGGTGTATGTCTGTATGTGAGAAATGATATGAAGGCGAGTCTGAAAGAGACAATAGTGGGTGAATACTGTGAGGAGGTTGAAACCTTGTGGGTGGAACTAGAAAGGGAGGTAAACACTAAAAAAATTACTTTTGGTGTAATCTATAGACCCCCCAATATAACTGAGGAGATGGAAGTTCAGCTATATAAACAGATGGAGCGAGCTGCACAGGCGGGTACTGTAGTGATAATGGGAGATTTTAATTTCTGGGATATTAATTGGTGTCATGGTTCAGCTTGAACTGCAAAGGGGAGACATTTCCTCAACCTGTTGCAGGAATATTTTATGGGCCAGTTTGTGCAAGACCCGACTAGAGGTGAAGCTCTGTTGGATCTGGTCATTTCTAATAATGCAGATCTTGTTGGGAATGTCAATGTTCGTGAAAACCTCGGTAACAGTGATCATAATATAGTTACATTTTACCTATACTGTAAAAAACAAACGCAGGCTGGGAGGTAAAAACATTTAATTTTAAGAAAGCCAATTTCCCCAGGATGAGGGCTGCAATTCAGGATATGGACTGGGAAGAACTAATGTCAAATAATGGAACAAATGATAAATGGGAGATTTTCAAATCTACTTTGAGTTATTATAGTGCAAAATGTATTCCTATAGGTAACAAGTATAAACGACTCAAATTAAACCCCACATGGCTTACACCTTCTGTGAAAGGGGCAATACACGACAAAAAAAGGGCATTTAAAAAATACAAATCTGAGGGTACAGCTGTAGCCTTTGTAAAATATAAAGAGCTTAATAAAATCTGTAAAAATGTAATAAAATTAGCAAAAATACAAAATGAAAGGCAGGTGGCCAAGGATAGTAAAACAAATCCCCAAAAATTCTTCAAGTATATAAATGCTAAAAAGCCAAGGTCTGAACATGTAGGACCCCTAGATAATGGTAATGGGGACTTGATCACAGGGGATCAAGAGAAGGCAGAGTTACTAAATGGGTTCTATAGCTCTGTATATACAACAGAAGAAAGAGCAGCTGATGTAGCCGGTGCCAGTGCTGTTAATATATCAGTTGATATACTGAATTGGATGAATGTAGATATGGTCCAAGCTAAATTAAATAAAATAAATGTGCACAAGGCCCCGGGACCAGATGGGTTACACCCTAGAATTCTTAAAGAGCTTAGTTCAGTTATTTCTGTCCCCCTTTTCATAATATTCAGAGAATCTCTAGTGACTGGTATAGTGCCAAGGGACTGGCGCAGGGCAAATGTGGTGCCTATTTTCAAAAAGGGCTCTAGGTCTTCCCCGGGTAATTATAGACCAGTAAGCTTAACATCCATCGTGGGGAAAATGTTTGAGGGGCTATTGAGGGACTATATACAGGATTATGTGACAATAAATAGTATTATAAGTGACAGCCAGCACGGTTTTACTAAGGACAGAAGTTGTCAAACTAACCTAATCTGTTTTTATGAAGAGGTGAGCAGAAGTCTAGACAGAGGGGCCGCTGTGGATTTAGTGTTTTTGGACTTTGCAAAGGCATTTGACACTGTCCCCCATAGACGCCTAATGGGTAAATTAAGGACTATAGGTTTAGAAAATATAGTTTGTAATTGGATTGGGAATTGGCTCAAGGACCGTATCCAGAGAGTTGTGGTCAATGATTCCTACTCTGAATGGTCCCTGGTAATAAGTGGTGTACCCCAGGGTTCAGTGCTGGGACCACTATTATTCAACTTATTTATTAATGATATAGAAGATGGGATTAATAGCACTATTTCTATTTTTGCAGATGACACCAAGCTATGTAATATAGTTCAGTCTATGGAAGATGTTCATGAATTGCAGGCAGATTTAAACAAACTAAGTGTTTGGGTGTCCACTTGGCAGATGAAGTTTAATGTAGATAAATGTAAAGTTATGCATCTGGGTACCAACAACCTGCATGCATCATATGTCCTAGGGGGAGCTACACTGGCGGATTCACTTGTTGAGAAGGATCTGGGTGTTCTTGTAAATCATAAACTCAATAACAGCATGCAGTGTCAATCAGCTGCTTCAAAGGCCAGCAGGATATTGTCGTGTATTAAAAGAGGCATGGACTCACGGGACAGGGATGTAATATTGCCACATTACAAACCATTAGTGAGGCCTCATCTAGAATATGCAGTTCAGTTCTGGGCTCCAGTTCATAGAAAGGATGCCCTGGAGTTGGAAAAAATACAAAGAAGAGCAACGAAACTATTAGGGGCATGGAGAATTTAAGTTATGAGGAAAGATTGAAAGAATTAAACCTATTTAGCCTAGAAAAAAGACGACAAAGGGGGGACATGATTAACTTATATAAATATATTAATGGCACATACAAAAAATATGGTGAAATCCTGTTCCTTGTAAAACCCCCTCAAAAAACAAGCGGGCACTCCCCCCGTCTGGAGAAAAAAAGGTTCAAGCTGCAGAGGCGACAAGGCTTCTTTACCGTGAGAACTGTGAATCTATGGAATAGCCTACCGCAGGAGCTGGTCACAGCAGGGACAGTAGATGGCTTTAAAAAAGGGTTAGATCATTTCCTAGAACAAAAAAATATTAGCTCCTATGTGTAGAAATTTTTCCTTCCCTTTTCCCGCCCCTTGGTTGAACTTGATGGACATGTGTCTTTTTTCAGCCGTATTAACTATGTAACTATGTAGCTATGTAAGGTGGAGGAGCCCGAGCCAGTGACCATTGGGAGACTCTGAACCCTGTCTGGGACTGCTGACTGCTGTGCAAGTTCCGCTGCAGCTGGGTGTTTCTACATTTCAGTCCAGCCTTCAATTGCGGACCCCTCCAGTGACACAAGTGCCTGGCTCGTGCGACCGATCACCGGACAGCCTTTCCATCATTGCTGCAGGGCAGGGAGGAGAAGCAACATCTCCTCCATCACCCCAAGTATGACCACTGGACGTTGGGGTGCATCAGGTGGGAGGTAATGCGGCACGAATTGGGGCTATTTCTCCACCAAGGGCCGCTGCTGGTCAAACCCGGGGCTCTATTATAGACCCCCCCCCCACGCTGATTAAGCCATCTCGTCTTGTGCCAGATGGCATAGCTTCTCCCATGGACCACCTATCAGGGTTCCCAAGCCTACTGACCACACAATCTCCGGTACCTGGGCACCTTCCTGAATCACCCGGTCTCACGGATGGCTTACGCCCTGCAGATCAAATCAGCTAGTCAAGATCACAGGTCAACTCTACCTCCTCAAGTCAGGAGAATAACAGAGCTGCCAAATTGTCGGACATACAGATGTTGTTACGTACTTCTCTGTACAGGGACGACATGGCGGAATATGCCAGATGTATCATAGCTAAATGCACACACAAGAAATCTCCAAATTTCAATCGGACCTATCTGTCCTCTCATGTAGACACCAAGGAACAAACTATGATGGCATCTCTTCAGAGCTAAAAGAGAAAAAGTAGAGATGCACGGCGCCACATAGTGCAGATGACGCAGGGAGGGATGTCTAGATAGATGAGATAAGTAGTATGCTCACCTAATGGAGTTGTGCTAATTCGGGCACAACCCTGATGTCAGATGGAGAATAAAAGACCAGATAGTAAGCTGCTACCACGGTCCAACCCGGTAACAGGTTTTGTTACCTCAGGATATAGGATTTGAGGTTAATAGGAAAAAAGGGGACCACACCTGGCGCTGCTATACATTACTCATTCAAAATAAAGATGAAGTATAAAATTATGATAATTTATTATATTAAATAACAAGGTTACGCTTTTTGACGTTGGTCGATAAGAATGACAGTGAACACACAACCTTAAATATACTGTGTGTGACATCTCTTCAGAACACTTTTAGAACTCACACTATGCATATTGTGGCCTTACAATCACAATTAGACAATTTGAAAAACCGTAACAGGCTGAATACTCTCCGCATCAGAGGCCTTCCAGAAACTGTAACCACCCAAGATCGTGCTTGAACATTAGTATGTATCTTCAATGGCATCCTGTACTCTCCTCCTTCCACCAAGATTGAACTTGACAGGGCCCATAGAGCCCTCCGTCCTCGGGATCCAGTCCCCAACAAACCGCGAGACATCATTTGTCGAGTGCATCACTACAGGATAAAAGAGGAGATACTCATGAAAGCCAGAGAACATCCTGCAGCTACATTTGATGGTCACTTACTCCAGATTCTCCCGGACCTTTCCAGATACACGTTGACTATGAGAGCAGCTCCCTTCCCTCTCACTAATGTCCTCAAAGACCGCAGCTTGTCATTTCGTTGGGGATTCCCCTTCGCTCTAACAGTGCGCCATGATGGACGCTCTTTGACTCTTCGTGTTCCAGGTGACTTGCTATCTCCCACATCTTCAATTGTCTCACTGGATATCGTTTTTCACTTTGAGCCGAGAGCCCAACCAGTTCATCCTCAGACCCCTTCATCACCTACCGGGTTGCCTCAGAGACTGTCAAGGCGACGATATCCCTATGACTTCTGACCTCATGGCCGGAGGTTACTACCTCCTGAGAACCCGCTCAATGTCTGCTTAATGTCTCAACAATGCTTTACTTTCCATTTAATGTTCTGTTTTCTTCAAGTGAAGATAGCTGATTTGAGTTATTGTATTGCATTGCATTTATTAATACTTGAATTGATGAATCTCGGGTTTGCTCGGTGGGGGTCGCTGAGGGTGAGGGCTTGTCCCTCTCCTGCGGTGGCCTGGTGGTCGTGCTCGGTCGAGATTTGTTTCCTTTCCTACTGTGTCCACACGTAATTGATCAGAAAACGCTATCAGTATTGTAATTATAAATTTGGACCCGCTTACTCTACCCTTACGTAATTTGTTACTACGAATAGGAGCTGAGTCACCTTCTACGCCTTCTACGCCTGTCACTTTCCCCATGTAGGTATCAAGCTTCTGGTTTGGGGAATCTCCCAGACCTAGCTGGATATATTTCTTTATACCCAGTTGTCGATAGTGGGGTTCCTACTGTCTTTTTTGTTGTCCTTCCTTAATATCTCCTTGTTACATTCCTTTCACATCATTTTCAAGTCCCCTATTATATGGCAATTGGCGGTTGAACAGATGGGACATCATGGGGCCTTTTTTTTTTTTTTAAACAGTTTATATGTTTTATTTTATCCAAAACAGAGCAATATTTGATTCTTAACAAAACATTTTTTAGAATAGTATAACTATTATTGCTACCTATATAATTTACCCAAATTTCAGTTATTTTTAAAGCCAACTCCCCCCACCCCTTACCTGGAAAGGAGAACATTTTTAAAAATAAATAAATAAATAAATAAATAAATTCATAAATAAATACCACAAATGTACTTAATCTCTAGGACAAAGTTTCTGTCAGTTTGTTCCAAGGTTTCAATACATGGTTGCCATTTTGATTTGAAATAACTACTTCTAGCCTCCTCAGCATAGTAAACTTTTTCATAAAGTATTGTCTTGTAAATCTGCTTCTTCCATATGAGAAAAAGTGGGGGGTTACCAGATATCCATGTTTTAAGTATTTCTAACCTGCCAAGAACAGTAATTGAAGAGTTAGTATTACCTGTATTTTATTATATATAGTATCAATTCCAGTCATCTAGCAAAATCAAACTTTCATCATAATCTGTATCAAAAGTTGTGATCCCTGAGTAAGTGACACCAATAACTTGGGCATCTCCAAAGTAAGTGAATCAAAT
The DNA here is from genome assembly GCF_050947455.1 of Rhinoderma darwinii. NCBI lineage: Eukaryota > Metazoa > Chordata > Amphibia > Anura > Rhinodermatidae > Rhinoderma > Rhinoderma darwinii. Next base: position 21,483 of record NW_027461779.1, read on the forward strand.
CTGCTCCCAAAGAGCCACACTTTGGACAGCTATCAATGGATCTAAATCCCAGGTTAACTAATTTTTTAGGCATGTACCATATAGTGAGAAAATCTATGTGCCATATTATGTGAAACATAATCCAAATTATTGTGAATCGATTCATATTGAGATTCATTAATTGAACCCAAATCCCTCATCCACTTATTTTTGTTCGTTAATCCCATATTATTTTTACATCCCAAATTTTAGCATAGTGAAATTACCCTATTACTTAGTTTCTTTTATAACATATCCCCAATGGGAAATTGTTTAATTCTAAATTTGTGTTTATCATTGGTGACATTCCATGCAGGATATAATTGAAGATACGATAACTAGCAATTTTTGGGTAATCCAAAATCCATCTGGGGATCCTGGAAGCTCCTCTGGTTGCAATTATCAAATAAATGTGATAATTGCGTTATCCCGTATTTATTCCACAACTGTGAGTCCTTTATTTTAAAAAATTCATATAAATGAAGATTATTCCAAAGAGGTGCAAATTCTAGATATCCACCATAAGAAAGGATACTTTTGGTCTCCTGCCAGATTTTAACATATAATTTTAACAAAGGGTCAGAGAAGTATTGGGAACTATTCAAAGCCCCTAGCTCTAATATTTGAAAAACACTCCAATCCTGACCACCCACCCCCCTCTCAAGCAATATTATTTTGTTGACAGTCAAGTGCTTTCAATACAAAAAGGGTTGCAATTGAGATGCCAAAAAATATTTCGAGAATTCCGGGAGGGCAAAACCCCCTCCTGAACTGGTCGACAAAGTCTATTATATTTAATACAGGGCCGCCCCTCCAAAATAAGTTCCTGAATAATTGCTTGTAGAGTTATAAAAATAGTTCTAGGTATCCATAATAGTGCATTATCAAAACTATGAAGTACCAACAGCAAAATTACCCTTTTAATGAGTGCTATTCGTGACGCATATTGGGGTAATATCATATTCCAGATTCTAACCTTGTGTCATAAAGTAAAAAATAATGGAAGAATATTTAGTGGCACATAATCTGTTATTATCCTTGAAATTCTAATGCGTAAGTATTGAATAGAGTCTACCAGCTGAAGCCTTTAATACATACTTGGAGTCAAAAACCATCAATAATGATTTATCACAGTTGATCTGAACTCCTGAAAACTCGCCAAAGGTCTCATATACTTCAATGACATGAACAATATCAGATGTATCTCTAAGGAATAATAACATGTCATCAGCATATAAGAATATTTTTCTTTAATATCGCCCCTCAAAAAGCCTTTTATACGACTATCTTTTCTTATATTAACAGCCAAGACCTCGATAAGCAGGAGAGACAGAAATAGGGAAATGGGGCACCCCTGTCTAGTGCCTCGAGACAATTTCACCAAATTATCCCCAATGCCAAATGAACGAAGTACCTCCCATAACAAGTCCCATTCCACCGTATCAAACGCTTTACAAGCATCTAGAGACAATAATGCACCCTTTGGAAAACTGATACCGCCATATTGGATATTAGTGAAGGCCTTTCTAAGATTACAGGAGATTGAATTACCAGGAAGGAAACCAGTCTGGTCCGGACTCACCAATAGAGAAATAACTGTCATAAGTTAATATTGATACCCAATATACTCCTCATATGGGATTCCATGTTTGTAAAGAAGCCATCGTGCCTCAAAAGAATGCTTTAAAAGCCTCCCAGACAACGGATATAGGAGCAGAACCTACGTTCACGGAAGAAAAAAAAAGCTGAACTACTGTTTTATGGTGTTGTCCAAATGTCCTGTATTGTAAAATACTTAATCTCAAAATGGCATTGTCCCCATTTTCTAGAAAGGATCTCTACCAACATTGGCAAGTGATTGGATAAACCTCTTGTCTCATATTGAACTTTTTAAATTATTCTCGCATTTTTCTCATTAGCAATTGCTAGATCTATCAGAGAGAGTCTATCCGAAGATTTAGAGTAACACAATTGCTGTGTATCCGGGTGTCTAGACCTCCATACATCAGACCAGCCCACCTCACCAAGAAAATCCAAAAAGGGGTTCTTTTTTTTATTTATTTTAAAGTTATTTCTTCATAATCTATCTATTTTCTCATCGGGGCAATATTACAATTGCCAATAATGAGTATAGGGCACTCATCCTTATCTTTGACATAGCCCAGAATGCATTTAAATATATTTAAGGAGAAGGGAGGCGGATTACAAACTGCCACAATAACTTCCAAAACCCCCTCAAACCTACCACAAAGAGCCACAAATCTACTGTAAAAAATTAAGGATTTGAAAAATGAAAGCCTTATATAATGTTATATATTATATCACATAGTATATTTTATTTGAATGAATCAAAGATGGAGGATCATGGGTATAGTTGCATGTCTCAATGAAAGGCATCTCATTAGTATGCAAGATACCTATTGTTTAATCTGATTCTCACAACATAGGACGCAGACATTCACAGGTATCTCTTACGCCTCATGCACACTTGCATCACCGTTTTCACGACCGTTTTTCACAGACCCGTGTGTCCGTGATTGTATCAGTGTGGTTCCCGTGTGTACTCCGTGTACACTTCCGTGTTTCCGTTTCCGGAATATTTTATGGGCCAGGAATATTTTATGGGCCAGTTTGTGCAAGACCCGACTAGAGGTGAAGCTCTGTTCGATCTGGTCATTTCTAATAATGCAGATCTTGTTGGGAATGTCAATGTTCGTGAAAACCTCGGTAACAGTGATCATAATATAGTTACATTTTACCTATACTATAAAAAACAAACGCAGGCTGGGAGGTAAAAACATTTAATTTTAAGAAAGCCAATTTCCCCAGGATGAGGGCTGCAATTCAGGATATGGACTGGGAAGAACTAATGTCAAATAATGGAACAAATGATAAATGGGAGATTTTCAAATCTACTTTGAGTTATTATAGTGCAAAATGTATTCCTATAGGTAACAAGTATAAACGACTCAAATTAAACCCCACATGGCTTACACCTTCTGTGAAAGGGGCAATACACGACAAAAAAAGGGCATTTAAAAAATACAAATCTGAGGGTACAGCTGTAGCCTTTGTAAAATATAAAGAGCTTAATAAAATCTGTAAAAATGTAATAAAATTAGCAAAAATACAAAATGAAAGGCAGGTGGCCAAGGATAGTAAAACAAATCCCAAAAAATTCTTCAAGTATATAAATGCTAAAAAGCCAAGGTCTGAACATGTAGGACCCCTAGATAATGGTAATGGGGACTTGATCACAGGGGATCAAGAGAAGGCAGAGTTACTAAATGGGTTCTATAGCTCTGTATATACAACAGAAGAAAGAGCAGCTGATGTAGCCGGTGCCAGTGCTGTTAATATATCAGTTGATATACTGAATTGGATGAATGTAGATATGGTCCAAGCTAAATTAAATAAAATAAATGTGCACAAGGCCCCGGGACCAGATGGGTTACACCCTAGAATTCTTAAAGAGCTTAGTTCAGTTATTTCTGTCCCCCTTTTCATAATATTCAGAGAATCTCTAGTGACTGGTATAGTGCCAAGGGACTGGCGCAGGGCAAATGTGGTGCCTATTTTCAAAAAGGGCTCTAGGTCTTCCCCGGGTAATTATAGACCAGTAAGCTTAACATCCATCGTGGGGAAAATGTTTGAGGGGCTATTGAGGGACTATATACAGGATTATGTGACAATAAATAGTATTATAAGTGACAGCCAGCACGGTTTTACTAAGGACAGAAGTTGTCAAACTAACCTAATCTGTTTTTATGAAGAGGTGAGCAGAAGTCTAGACAGAGGGGCCGCTGTGGATTTAGTGTTTTTTAGACTTTGCAAAGGCATTTGACACTGTCCCCCATAGACGCCTAATGGGTAAATTAAGGACTATAGGTTTAGAAAATATAGTTTGTAATTGGATTGGGAATTGGCTCAAGGACCGTATCCAGAGAGTTGTGGTCAATGATTCCTACTCTGAATGGTCCCTGGTAATAAGTGGTGTACCCCAGGGTTCAGTGCTGGGACCACTATTATTCAACTTATTTATTAATGATATAGAAGATGGGATTAATAGCACTATTTCTATTTTTGCAGATGACACCAAGCTATGTAATATAGTTCAGTCTATGGAAGATGTTCATGAATTGCAGGCAGATTTAAACAAACTAAGTGTTTGGGTGTCCACTTGGCAGATGAAGTTTAATGTAGATAAATGTAAAGTTATGCATCTGGGTACCAACAACCTGCATGCATCATATGTCCTAGGGGGAGCTACACTGGCGGATTCACTTGTTGAGAAGGATCTGGGTGTTCTTGTAAATCATAAACTCAATAACAGCATGCAGTGTCAATCAGCTGCTTCAAAGGCCAGCAGGATATTGTCGTGTATTAAAAGAGGCATGGACTCACGGGACAGGGATGTAATATTGCCACATTACAAACCATTAGTGAGGCCTCATCTAGAATATGCAGTTCAGTTCTGGGCTCCAGTTCATAGAAAGGATGCCCTGGAGTTGGAAAAAATACAAAGAAGAGCAACGAAACTATTAGGGGCATGGAGAATTTAAGTTATGAGGAAAGATTGAAAGAATTAAACCTATTTAGCCTAGAAAAAAGACGACTAAGGGGGGACATGATTAACTTATATAAATATATTAATGGCACATACAAAAAATATGGTGAAATCCTGTTCCTTGTAAAACCCCCTCAAAAAACAAGCGGGCACTCCCTCCGTCTGGAGAAAAAAAGGTTCAAGCTGCAGAGGCGACAAGGCTTCTTTACCGTGAGAACTGTGAATCTATGGAATAGCCTACCGCAGGAGCTGGTCACAGCAGGGACAGTAGATGGCTTTAAAAAAGGGTTAGATCATTTCCTAGAACAAAAAAATATTAGCTCCTATGTGTAGAAATTTTTCCTTCCCTTTTCCCGCCCCTTGGTTGAACTTGATGGACATGTGTCTTTTTTCAGCCGTATTAACTATGTAACTATGTAGCTATGTAAGGTGGAGGAGCCCGAGCCAGTGACCATTGGGAGACTCTGAACCCTGTCTGGGACTGCTGACTGCTGTGCAAGTTCCGCTGCAGCTGGGTGTTTCTACATTTCAGTCCAGCCTTCAATTGCGGACCCCTCCAGTGACACAAGTGCCTGGCTCGTGCGACCGATCACCGGACAGCCTTTCCATCATTGCTGCAGGGCAGGGAGGAGAAGCAACATCTCCTCCATCACCCCAAGTATGACCACTGGACGTTGGGGTGCATCAGGTGGGAGGTAATGCGGCACGAATTGGGGCTATTTCTCCACCAAGGGCCGCTGCTGGTCAAACCCGGGGCTCTATTATAGACCCCCCCCCACGCTGATTAAGCCATCTCGTCTTGTGCCAGATGGCATAGCTTCTCCCATGGACCACCTATCAGGGTTCCCAAGCCTACTGACCACACAATCTCCGGTACCTGGGCACCTTCCTGAATCACCCGGTCTCACGGATGGCTTACGCCCTGCAGATCAAATCAGCTAGTCAAGATCACAGGTCAACTCTACCTCCTCAAGTCAGGAGAATAACAGAGCTGCCAAATTGTCGGACATACAGATGTTGTTACGTACTTCTCTGTACAGGGACGACATGGCGGAATATGCCAGATGTATCATAGCTAAATGCACACACAAGAAATCTCCAAATTTCAATCGGACCTATCTGTCCTCTCATGTAGACACCAAGGAACAAACTATGATGGCATCTCTTCAGAGCTAAAAGAGAAAAAGTAGAGATGCACGGCGCCACATAGTGCAGATGACGCAGGGAGGGATGTCTAGATAGATGAGATAAGTAGTATGCTCACCTAATGGAGTTGTGCTAATTCGGGCACAACCCTGATGTCAGATGGAGAATAAAAGACCAGATAGTAAGCTGCTACCACGGTCCAACCCGGTAACAGGTTTTGTTACCTCAGGATATAGGATTTGAGGTTAATAGGAAAAAAGGGGACCACACCTGGCGCTGCTATACATTACTCATTCAAAATAAAGATGAAGTATAAAATTATGATAATTTATTATATTAAATAACAAGGTTACGCTTTTTGACGTTGGTCGATAAGAATGACAGTGAACACACAACCTTAAATATACTGTGTGTGACATCTCTTCAGAACACTTTTAGAACTCACACTATGCATATTGTGGCCTTACAATCACAATTAGACAATTTGAAAAACCGTAACAGGCTGAATACTCTCCGCATCAGAGGCCTTCCAGAAACTGTAACCACCCAAGATCGTGCTTGAACATTAGTATGTATCTTCAATGGCATCCTGTACTCTCCTCCTTCCACCAAGATTGAACTTGACAGGGCCCATAGAGCCCTCCGTCCTCGGGATCCAGTCCCCAACAAACCGCGAGACATCATTTGTCGAGTGCATCACTACAGGATAAAAGAGGAGATACTCATGAAAGCCAGAGAACATCCTGCAGCTACATTTGATGGTCACTTACTCCAGATTCTCCCGGACCTTTCCAGATACACGTTGACTATGAGAGCAGCTCCCTTCCCTCTCACTAATGTCCTCAAAGACCGCAGCTTGTCATTTCGTTGGGGATTCCCCTTCGCTCTAACAGTGCGCCATGATGGACGCTCTTTGACTCTTCGTGTTCCAGGTGACTTGCTATCTCCCACATCTTCAATTGTCTCACTGGATATCGTTTTTCACTTTGAGCCGAGAGCCCAACCAGTTCATCCTCAGACCCCTTCATCACCTACCGGGTTGCCTCAGAGACTGTCAAGGCGACGATATCCCTATGACTTCTGACCTCATGGCCGGAGGTTACTACCTCCTGAGAACCCGCTCAATGTCTGCTTAATGTCTCAACAATGCTTTACTTTCCATTTAATGTTCTGTTTTCTTCAAGTGAAGATAGCTGATTTGAGTTATTGTATTGCATTGCATTTATTAATACTTGAATTGATGAATCTCGGGTTTGCTCGGTGGGGGTCGCTGAGGGTGAGGGCTTGTCCCTCTCCTGCGGTGGCCTGGTGGTCGTGCTCGGTCGAGATTTGTTTCCTTTCCTACTGTGTCCACACGTAATTGATCAGAAAACGCTATCAGTATTGTAATTATAAATTTGGACCCGCTTACTCTACCCTTACGTAATTTGTTACTACGAATAGGAGCTGAGTCACCTTCTACGCCTTCTACGCCTGTCACTTTCCCCATGTAGGTATCAAGCTTCTGGTTTGGGGAATCTCCCAGACCTAGCTGGATATATTTCTTTATACCCAGTTGTCGATAGTGGGGTTCCTACTGTCTTTTTTGTTGTCCTTCCTTAATATCTCCTTGTTACATTCCTTTCACATCATTTTCAAGTCCCCTATTATATGGCAATTGGCGGTTGAACAGATGGGACATCATGGGGCCTTTTTTTTTTTTTTAAACAGTTTATATGTTTTATTTTATCCAAAACAGAGCAATATTTGATTCTTAACAAAACATTTTTTAGAATAGTATAACTATTATTGCTACCTATATAATTTACCCAAATTTCAGTTATTTTTAAAGCCAACTCCCCCCACCCCTTACCTGGAAAGGAGAACATTTTTAAAAATAAATAAATAAATAAATAAATAAATTCATAAATAAATACCACAAATGTACTTAATCTCTAGGACAAAGTTTCTGTCAGTTTGTTCCAAGGTTTCAATACATGGTTGCCATTTTGATTTGAAATAACTACTTCTAGCCTCCTCAGCATAGTAAACTTTTTCATAAAGTATTGTCTTGTAAATCTGCTTCTTCCATATGAGAAAAAGTGGGGGGTTACGAGATATCCATGTTTTAAGTATTTCTAACCTGCCAAGAACAGTAATTGAAGAGTTAGTATTACCTGTATTTTATTATATATAGTATCAATTCCAGTCATCTAGCAAAATCAAACTTTCATCATAATCTGTATCAAAAGTTGTGATCCCTGAGTAAGTGACACCAATAACTTGGGCATCTCCAAAGTAAGTGAATCAAATCTTCTCCCAAAGAGCCACACTTTGGACAGCTATCAATGGATCTAAATCCCAGGTTAACTAATTTTTTAGGCATGTACCATATAGTGAGAAAATCTATGTGCCATATTATGTGAAACATAATCCAAATTATTGTGAATCGATTCATATTGAGATTCATTAATTGAACCCAAATCCCTCATCCACTTATTTTTGTTCGTTAATTCCATATTATTTTTACATCCCAAATTTTAGCATAGTGAAATTACCCTATTACTTAGTTTCTTTTATAACATATCCCCAACGGGAAATTGTTTAATTCTAAATTTGTGTTTATCTTTGGTGACATTCCATGCAGGATATAATTGAAGATACGATAACTAGCAATTTTTGGGTAATCCAAAATCCATCTGGGGATCCTAGAAGCTCCTCTGGTTGCAATTATCAAATAAATGTGATAATTGCGTTATCCCGTATTTATTCCACAACTGTGAGTCCTTTATTTTAAAAAATTCATATAAATGAAGATTATTCCAAAGAGGTGCAAATTCTAGATATCCACCATAAGAAAGGATACTTTTGGTCTCCTGCCAGATTTTAACATATAATTTTAACAAAGGGTCAGAGAAGTATTGGGAACTATTCAAAGCCCCTAGCTCTAATATTTGAAAAACACTCCAATCCTGACCACCCACCCCCCTCTCAAGCAATATTATTTTGTTGACAGTCAAGTGCTTTCAATACAAAAAGGGTTGCAATTGAGATGCCAAAAAATATTTCGAGAATTCCGGGAGGGCAAAACCCCCTCCTGAACTGGTCGACAAAGTCTATTATATTTAATACAGGGCCGCCCCTCCAAAATAAGTTCCCGAATAATTGCTTGGAGAGTTATAAAAATAGTTCTAGGTATCCATAATAGTGCATTATCAAAAGTATGAAGTACCAACAGCAAAATTACCCTTTTAATTAGTGCTATTCGTGACGCATATTGGGGTAATATCATATTCCAGATTCTAACCTTGTGTCATAAAGTAAAAAATAATGGAAGAATATTTAGTGGCACATAATCTGTTATTATCCTTGAAATTCTAATGCGTAAGTATTGAATAGAGTCTACCAGCTGAAGCCTTTAATACATACTTGGAGTCAAAAACCATCAATAATGATTTATCACAGTTGATCTGAACTCCTGAAAACTCGCCAAAGGTCTCATATACTTCAATGACATGAACAATATCAGATGTATCTCTAAGGAATAATAACATGTCATCAGCATATAAGAATATTTTTCTTTAATATCGCCCCTCAAAAAGCCTTTTATACGACTATCTTTTCTTATATTAACAGCCAAGACCTCGATAAGCAGGAGAGACAGAAATAGGGAAATGGGGCACCCCTGTCTAGTGCCTCGAGACAATTTCACCAAATTATCCCCAATGCCAAATGACCGAAGTACCTCCCATAACAAGTCCCATTCCACCGTATCAAACGCTTTACAAGCATCTAGAGACAATAATGCACCCTTTGGAAAACTGATACCGCCATATTGGATATTAGTGAAGGCCTTTCTAAGATTACAGGAGATTGAATTACCAGGAAGGAAACCAGTCTGGTCCGGACTCACCAATAGAGAAATAACTGTCATAAGTTAATATTGATACCCAATATACTCCTCATATGGGATTCCATGTTTGTAAAGAAGCCATCGTGCCTCAAAAGAATGCTTTAAAAGCCTCCCAGACAACGGATATAGGAGCAGAACCTACGTTCACGGAAGAAAAAAAAAGCTGAACTACTGTTTTATGGTGTTGTCCAAATGTCCTGTATTGTAAAATACTTAATCTCAAAATGGCATTGTCCCCATTTTCTAGAAAGGATCTCTACCAACATTGGCAAGTGATTGGATAAACCTCTTGTCTCATATTGAACTTTTTAAATTATTCTCGCATTTTTCTCATTAGCAATTGCTAGATCTATCAGAGAGAGTCTATCCGAAGATTTAGAGTAACACAATTGCTGTGTATCCGGGTGTCTAGACCTCCATACATCAGACCAGCCCACCTCACCAAGAAAATCCAAAAAGGGGTTCTTTTTTTTATTTATTTTAAAGTTATTTCTTCATAATCTATCTATTTTCTCATCGGGGCAATATTACAATTGCCAATAATGAGTATAGGGCACTCATCCTTATCTTTGACATAGCCCAGAATGCATTTAAATATATTTAAGGAGAAGGGAGGCGGATTACAAACTGCCACAATAACTTCCAAAACCCCCTCAAACCTACCACAAAGAGCCACAAATCTACTGTAAAAAATTAAGGATTTGAAAAATGAAAGCCTTATATAATGTTATATATTATATCACATAGTATATTTTATTTGAATGAATCAAAGATGGAGGATCATGGGTATAGTTGCATGTCTCAATGAAAGGCATCTCATTAGTATGCAAGATACCTATTGTTTAATCTGATTCTCACAACATAGGACGCAGACATTCACAGGTATCTCTTACGCCTCATGCACACTTGCATCACCGTTTTCACGACCGTTTTTCACAGACCCGTGTGTCCGTGATTGTATCAGTGTGGTTCCCGTGTGTACTCCGTGTACACTTCCGTGTTTCCGTTTCCGTAGAGGAAACAAATTCCCATTCCCACTATGCACCCGATATCAGCGAGGGCATAGCGTTTCATTGTGAGTAGCGGTACACAGCATGGACAGCGATAGGGTCCTGAAACATTAGAAATCTATATTGTGAGCACCGCGCATGGTACTCTCTGTCCAGCGGTAGTCATTGTCCAGGGTGCTGAAAGAGTTACGATCAGTGCTGGATAGAGAGAAGAGGCTGCTTATCAGTGATGGATAGAGAGAAGAGGCTGCTGATCAGTGCTGGATAGACAGAAGGGGCTGCACAGATCGGCAGTAACTCTTTCAGCACCCTGGACAGTGACTACCGCTGGACAGTGAGTACCATGCGCGGTGCTCACAATATAGATTTCTAAGGTTTCCTTCAAAAACCCACAACAAATAGTCAAGTGCAGCGACTTCCCCTGCAAAAATCACAACTCAGAAAAAAAAAGTTTATACTTACCCAGAACTCCCTGCTTCTTCCTCCAGTCCGGCCTCCTGGGATAACGTTCCATCCCATGTGACCGCTGCAGCCAATCAAAGTAGGACATGCTCTACTTTTGTCGGAATGGAACAACGGGACCATCAAAAAAACTGAAGTGTGCATGGCCCCATTGAAATGAATGGGTCAGGGTGCTAGCCGTCAAAAAAATAGCTAGCACCCTGAAGGAAAAGACGAAGGTGGGCATGAGGCCTTACAGATGCTAACCAGTAGGGTGGACAATAAGTCTTATCTGTGGACAAACTCAGGATGTGATAAAATGCTAAAGGTGGTTGATAAGTGGCACCAGTATTCTATATTTGAATGTAACACGAGGAAGTTCCTTAAACAGAAAGAAGTTCCTTAAACAGAAAGGTTAGACTATGTGTCTCCAAGAGGGGCAGACAAAGGGGTATAAAAACCCAAGCATGACTCATGAGGGGGAACTTGAGAGGCACTAGGGAGCCATTTGGGGAGGGATCCATGGCGAGACATACTGGGGAGGAGACTTACTGGAGTGTGTGGAAAGTCTATGTATGGTAATTATAATGTGTAATGTACTGTTAATGATAAGGAAAAAGTGTCTATGTAGTTTATTGCTTATGACTGTCTTTGTGTACAAATCTCCATAGAAGTCTCAGAATAACTGTAATGGTCATTTCACTCTTTATACCAGGGCTCTCCAACTCGACCGGGTAAGTGGGCCACATATAGAAAAAAATAAAAGTTGACGGGCCGCATTTCAACAATCCAGTTTTCCAGTTTAAGTGTCGCTAAATGCAGTCCGACGGCTCAGTTGGCAGCGTTTGGAAGACACACAAATGTCAAGATTGGACAGCCCCTTTTAAGATAGTGCCACAGAGCCCTCTGTAGATCCTGCCACAGTGCCCTCTGTAGAGACTGCCACAGTGCCCTCTGTAGATAATGCCACAGTGCCCTCGGTAGATAATGCCACACACCACTAGATATGCCACAGTGTCCTCTGTAGATACTGACACACACCCACCCATAGATAATGCCACAGTGCCCTCTGTAGATACTGCCACAGTGCCCTCTGTAGATGCTACCGCAGTGCCGTCTGTAGATGCTGCCACAGTGCCCTCTGTAGATTCTGTAGATTCTGCCACAGTACCTTCTGTAGATGCTGTCACAGTACCTTCTGTAGATGCTGCCACAGTGCCCTCTGTAGATGCTGCAATAGTGCTCTCTGTAGATGCTGCCACAGTGCCATATATGGACAGTGATATCAGGGGCTTGCCCAGAGCGGAGTTCTGGAGCAGAGCTTCTTCTAGCACTGTCTGGGACTCCAGCTATGCTCCTGACATCCAGCTCTGGGAAAGCCCTAGACATCACTGTCCATATGTGGACAGCGATGTCAGGAGATTCTACAGAGTCCCGGAGCAGAGCCTGTACAAGCGCTCTGCCCAGGACTCCGCTCTGGGGAAGACCCTGACAACACTGTCCATATATGGACAGCGATGTCAGGAAATTCCACAGAGTCCCAGTGCAAAGGCTGTACTAGCGCTCTGCCCAGGACTCCGCTCTGGGGAAGACCCTGACAACACTGTCCATATATGGACAGCAATGTCAGGGTATTCCACAGAGTCCCAGGGCAGAGCCTGTACTAGCGCTCTGCCTGGGACTCTGCTCTGGGGAAGACCCTGACAACACTGTCCATACATGGGCAGCGATGTCAGGGAATTCCACAGAGTACCGGAGCAGAGCCTGTACTAGCGCTCTGCCCGGAACTCAGCTCTTGGGAAGACCCTGACAACACTGTCCATATATGGACAGCGATGTCAGGGAATTCCACAGAGTCCCAGAGCAGAGCCTGTATTAGCGGCTCTGTGTCCCATGGGTCGCAGATGACAGCCTCAGAGGTCGCATGCGGCCCGCGCGCTTGAGACCCCTGCTTTATACAATATAAATTTTTATACACTCACTCTCGTATTTCATTTATTGCACCTAACATTATAATCCAGTAAGATGGTGGAAGAGAAAAATATTCTTACACTACCCTCTTTATCTATGAACTCATCCAAAACCTGGGCATCAATTCCTTTATGATTGAGAATAGACAACCCTCTTGAAAAAGATGAAGAGACTTACTAATAAGCTCTACTCATCCACTGTCTTTCAAACTCCTTTGCAGATTCCCTGGTGAGATGGGTTTCCTGAAGACACACCCCAGCAGGAAGATAGTTTTTTGGTTTTTTTTTCCTTAAAATTTTTATTGAAAAGATATTTCAAATACAAAGAATGGTAAGAACATTTGAGAACATTCAAAAAATACATTACATAACAAAAGGAGTCAATGGTAATACAATACAAAGATGGCCAAAGAGAAGCAAAGTATAGATGAGACCAGAAATAAATCTATATGGATTAAGAGAGATAATCACCTATATAAATAACTCTTTTGGTTGGTATCAGCAGAGAGAAAAACCTAGAACGTGGAAGAGGAGAGGGGCTTATCCATAAAAGTTATGAGAATATCTAGAAACAAGAAATATCTAGAAACAAGAAATAGGGAATAGATGGCTATTCTGGCAGACCAGAGGCCTAACAATGGCCTCATGTCTGCCAAGTACGGAAGCCTGCTGATCCCACCCAGAGGCGGGGCCTAAAAGGCTTCCGGTCGCTAAAGAAAAGTGGTGCAGGCTCAGAAGCTGAGCCTGCGACATCAGCCGCCGGTGTCAGATGTATGTTACAGGTGACACCATGCTGTAATGGCAAGGAATGGAGCTAGCTCCGATCCCTGCCATTAACACCTTAAATGCCGTGATCAAAAGCGATTGCGGCATCTTAGTAGTTTGTAGCGATGGGCATCGACACAATGTTATAGTGACGATGCCGATCATTGATATGGCAATCGGAGGCCTAATAATAGCCTCCTGGTCTGCCACGTACGATAGCCTTTTAGGCCCCGCCCTCAGATGGGACCTAATTGGCTTGCTGTCAGTGAATGACTGACAGCTCTAATGCATTGCACTACCTGGGTAGTGCAATGCATTAGAGTAAAGATCAGAGGTGAAGGACCTCAAGTCCCCAAGTGGGACAAAAAAAAAGTTGAATAAAAGTGTAAAAATAAAAGTTTCAAGTTAATAAAAACAAACATTGCCTTTTTTCCTATAATAAGTCTTTTATTATGGGAAAAAAATGAACACGTTAAAAAAGGTACACAAATTTGGTATCGCCGTGTCCGTAATGACCCCAACTATAAAACTGTAATGTTATTTTCCCCACACAGTAAACACCGCAAAAAGGATAAGTAAAAAAGCATGCCAGAATCTATTTTTTTATCACCACCCCCTCCAAAACATGGAATAAAACGTGATCAAAAAGTTGCACGTACCCCAAAATGGTACTAATAAAAACAACAACTAGTCCAGCAAAAAACAAGCCCTCTCACAGCTTTTTTGATTGAAAAATAAAAAAGTTATGGCTCTCAGAATATGGCGACACAAGAAATAAATACAATTTAAAAAAAAGGGATTTTATTGCGTAAACGCTGCAAGACGTAAAAAAAATACATACATTTGGCATCGTCGTAATCGTATCGACCCGCAGAATCAAGTAAAATATATTTATAATATAATTTATAGCCCGCAGTGAACGTCGTAAAAAAATAAATAAAAAACATAACAGAATTGCTGGTTTTTGGTGACCTTGATTGCCAAAAAATGGAATAAAAATAGTACCAATGAAAACTACAGATTGTCCCGCAACAAATAAGCCCTCACACAGCTCCATTGAAAAAAAAATAAAGAAGTTCTGGCTCTCAGAATATGGTGATGCAAAATGTGCAGTGTTCCAAAAGCGGATAAGATTGGGCACCATTTATCAGTGCGACATCGGCCACATATCTGCGGATTATTATTTATTTACCGCATTATTATACCCTCTTATTATACCCTGATGTTCTCCGCACAAATTACATATGCCCTCACATTATGATGAAATAACACTAATACCCCAAACAGAACGACTACCAAACATAATCTGCACGCCGATAGCCAAATGCAGCTCCCTCCCTTCTGAACCCTACAGCGTGCCCAAACAGCAGTGTACGTCCACATATATAGCATTGCCATACCTGGGAGAACCCGATTAAAATTGTATGAGGTATTTGGCTGCAGTGGCACAAACTGGGCACAACATATTGTGCGCTAAAATGGCATATCAGCGGAAAATTGCAATTTTTACTTTGCACCATCCGCTGCGAGTTTATTTCTCATGAAAAAAAAACTGTGGGGTCAAAATGGTCACTACACCCCTTAAAATGTATTAAGGGGAGTAGTTTTCAAAATAGGGGTCACTACTTGGGTGTTTGTTTTACTATTTGACCTCAGAGCCCTGCAATTGTGGGCCAATGGTGTGAAAATCACCGAAATAGACCTCAAATGCAAATGGTGCCCATCACTTCTGAGCCCTGTCATATGTCCAGGCAAATGATAAATGCCTTAAGGGGTGTAGTTTCTAAAATGGGGTTACTTCTTGGGGGCTACCACTGTACTTTGGTACCTTTAGGGTTTTGCAAATGCAACATGGCGCCCAAAAACAAAGCCAGCAAAATCTGATTGCCAAATAGCACTCCTGCCTTTCTGACCCCTGCCGTGTGTCCAAACAGCAGTTTATGACCCCATATGGGGTATTTCCGTAATCCGGAGAAATTGCTTTTCAAATGTTGGGGTGCTTTGAAAATTTCCACGTTTTATCAGAGGAAAAGTAATTTTTAATTTCTAAAACTGTGGGGTCAAAATGCTCACTATACCACTCGATAAATTCCATCAGGGGTGTAGTTTCCCAAATGGGGTCACTTTTGGGTGGTTTCCACTGTTTTGTCCCCTCAGGGCCTTTGCAAATGTGACATGGCAAACGAAAACCATTCCAGCTAAATTTGAGCTCCAAAAGCCAAATGGTGCTCCTTCCCTTCTGAGCCCTGCGTGGGCCCAAGCAGCAGTTTATTACCATATATGGGTTTTTTTTTACTCAAGAGAAACTGATCTACCATTGTTGTGGTGCTTTTTCTGCTTTAGTTCTTGAAATGAAAAAAAATTAGCTAAACCTACATTTTATTGAAAAGAAATGTGATTTTAATTTTCACGGCCTACTTCCAATAATTTCTGCAAAAAAACAGTGGGGTCAAAATGCTAACAATACCCTTAGATAAGTTCCTTGAGGGGTGTAGTTTCCTAAATGGGATCAATTTTGGGGTGTCCCTCAGGGGCTTGCAAAGGCGACATGGCCCCACAAACCTATCCAGCAAAATCTGAATGCCAAATAGCACTTCTTCCCTTCCGGGTCCTGACGTGTGTCCAAACAGCCGTTTATGACCACATATTGGGTATTTGTAGAAATTGGTTCGGAATGCACTAGTTCCGGGTAGGTGCATGAATAGGGTCCCAACCCAATCGTATTGTAAAAAAGTATTCGGCACACTGAGTCGTAAGTGATGAATTCTTGAAATATTTATTATTTTTGATGCCAAGGGTTAGGTGCAACGTTTCGGTCAGAGGACCTTCGTCGGGCACTTATTACCCTGGTTTCTGGTGTATCCAGAAGATCGGCGCTGTAAATAAGAATGGCGGATTTCCGCTCCTTATTGGGTATTGTTGGATGGTTTTCACTGTTTTGTCCCCTCAGGGCCTTTGCAAATGTGACATGGCACACGAGAACCATTCCAGCTAAAGTTGAGCTCCAAAAGCCAAATGGTGCTCCTTCCCTTCTGAGCCCTGCCGTGGGTCCATACAGCAGTTTATTACCACATATTGTTTTTTTCTTTTACTCAGGAGAAACTGATCTACAAACGTTGTGGTGATTTTTCTGCTTTAGTTCTTGCAGAAGTGAAAAACAATTAGCTAAACCCACATTTTATTGGAAAAAATGTAGATTTTCATTTTCACTGCCTATTTTCAATCATTTCTGCAAAAAACCTGTGGGGTCAAAATGCTCACAATACCCCTAGATAATTTCCTTGAGGGGTGTAGCTTCCTATATGGGGTCACTTTTGGGAGGTTTCTACTGTTTTGGCACCACAAGACCTCTTCAAACCTGACATGGTGCCTAAAATATATTCTAATAAAAAGGAGGCCCCCTAAATCCACTAAGTGCTCCTTTGCTTCTGAGGCCTGTGTTTCAGTCCATTACCACTCTAGGGTCACATAAGAGATATTTCTAAAAACTGCAGAACCTGGGCAATAAATATTGCGTAACGTTTCTCTGGTAAAACCTTCTGTGCTAAAGAAAAAAAATGGAGTAAAACTGATTCTCTGCAAAAAAAAATGAAATTTGTAAATTTCACCTCTACATTGCGGTAATTCCTGTGAAGCATCTAAAGGGTTAGGAAACTTTCTAAAATCTGTTTTTAATACTTTGAGGGGTTAGGGTTTTAAAATGGGGTGATTTATGGGGACTTTCTAATATATAAGGCCCTCAAAGTCACTTTAGAACTGAACTTGTCCCTAAAAAAAATAGCCTTTTGAAATTGTATTGAAATTGTGAGGAATTGCTGCTAAAGTTCTAAGCCTTGTAACGTCCTTGAAAAAGAAAAGAATGTTCTTACAAGCAGATACATTTAAATTTAGAAAATATTTTACAAATTTTCTCAAAATTTTGGTGTTTTTTTTTACAAGTAAACACTGAATGTATCGACCAAATTTTGCTAATAACTTAAAGTCCAATGTGTCACGAGAAAACAATCTCAGAATCGCTTGGATAGGTGAAAGCATTCCGGAGTTATTAAAAGATGAAGTGACACATGTCAGTTTTGAAAAAATGGCCTGGTCCATAAGGCGAAAACAGGCTGTGTCCTTAAGGGGTTAAAGAGTCTCTGTCACCACATTATAAGTGCCCTATCTCCTACATAATCTGATCGGCGCTGTAATGTAGATAACAACTGTGTTTTTATTTTTCTTTATGGACAACTGGGCGTGTTTTTACCTTTTGACCAACTGGGCATTGTAAAGAGAAGTGTATGACGCTGACCAATCAGCGTCATACACTTCTCTCCATTCATGTCTTTTTGTACTCAGCACAGCATGATCTCGCGAGATCATGCTGTACTGAGTACAAATGGAGATGAATGGAGAGAATTGTATGATGCCGATTGATCAGCGTCATACACTTCTCTTTACAACGCCCAGTTGGTCAAAAGGTAAAAACACGCCGAGTTGTCTATTAACCCCTTAAGGACACAGCCAAGTTTTGGCCTTAAGGCTCAGAGCCCATTTTTCAAATCTGACATATTTCACTTTATGTGGTAATAACGTCGGAATGCTTAAACCTATCCAAGCGATTCTGAGATTGTTTTCTCGTGACACATTGGGCTTCATGTTCGTGGTAAAAATTGGTCAATATATTCAGTGTTTATTGGGGTAAAATTGCAAAATGTAGAGAAAATTTATAAAAAATAGCATTTTTCAGAATTGAAATGCATCTGCTTGTAAAACAGACGGTTATACCACCCAAAAATAGTTACTAGTTCACATTTCCCATATTATACACAAAAAGACTCCTATTGCAATAAGCAATAAAGGCTTAGATGCTATTAATGCAAAGCATACTACCTAACTAGTATTAAGGGAACTCCTATATAAGCAGTTATACACAAGAGAGAGAAAGGAGCATGAAAGCCATTTGATAAAAAAGTGAAAAAACTTTTGAGCTTGGTGGTTTAAGTGGCTTGTGAACTAAGTGGAGTTCTAAAACCGGATTGTGTTGCTGTACTTCTGTATTGTGTTGCTGTATTTCTGTATTCGTTCCAGCTGAACAGCTGACGAGGGGGAAGGGGTTAACTGGACACAGGTGGTATAAATTAGTCAGCAGACCTCATTTTGAGCTTGCTCTTTCTGAGCTTGGTGGTTTAAGTGGCTTGTGAACTAAGTGGAGTTCTAAAACCGGATTGTGTTGCTGTACTTCTGTATTGTGTTGCTGTATTTCTGTGTTTGTGAATCTGTTTTGATTGCTAGCAAATAGAAGATAGCAAAAACTCACACAATTTAAAAAAAAAAAAAAATTTGTAAATTTTTTATTTTTTTTTTTCCCTTGCAGATTCGTTCCAGCTGAACAGCTGACGAGGGGGAAGGGGTTAACTGGACACAGGTGGTATAAATTAGTCAGCAGACCTCATTTTGAGCTTGCTCTTTCTGAGCTTGGTGGTTTAAGTGGCTTGTGAACTAAGTGGAGTTCTAAAACCGGAGTTGAAAAGAGGAGTTGAAGCCCCAGTAAGTACTCTTCTTTTTCTTTGACAATTGTTCGCTGTTTTGGTGTAACTTGGATAATGGATAGCAAGATTGGAGGTTTTCTTCAGTGCACAGTTTGTCATATGTATACACGACTGGAGCCGGAGTTCCAGGGTGAATATCTCTGTGGCAGATGTGAGCATGTTGTTCACCTGGAAGCTCGTATTAGAGATCTGGAGGAGCAGAATGCAACACTGAGGAGGATAGACAATTTTGAGCGGAGCTTGCTGCTCACAGAGCATGCAGTTAGTGGGTTAGAACTGGAGGGTGATGACATGGGTGAGCAGGATCAGGTAAGTAGCTGGGTTAATGTAGTTAGGGGCAGTAGAAAGGGGTCAAAGACAAGGAAGGCCGATCCGGTTTCTGGCATTCCAAGCAAAATTGCCAGGTTGGGTGATGATGCGAGGGTGTCAGTCTCAGAAAAGGCAGCCCTAGTGGATACTGATCTCCCTAACAGCCGGGAGAACAGCCCAGCTAGTAGTCGGCGGGATGGTAATGCAGGCAAGCCAAGACAATTGATAGTTGTAGGGGATTCTATAATCAGGAAGACGGATAGAATAATTTGTCGCCAAGACCGCCTCAACCGAATGGTTTGCTGTCTCCCTGGTGCCAGGGTTCGGCATGTGGTGGAACGGGTGGACAAATTGCTGGGAGGGGCTGGTGATGATCCAGCTGTCGTGGTCCATGTCGGTACCAACGACAGAATAAATGGTAGGTGGAGGAGCCTTAAGAATAATTTTAAAGAACTAGGCTACAAGCTGAAGGGAAGGACCTCCAAGGTTGTATTCTCAGGAATACTGCCTGTGCCATGCGCATCACAGGAAAGACAGCGGGAGCTTAGGGAGTTAAATGCATGGCTGAAGTCTTGGTGTAGAGGAGAAGGATTTGGGTTCCTAGAGCACTGGGCTGACTTTTCATTGGGGTACAAACTGTATTCTGCAGATGATTTGCACCTAAATGGAAGGGGGTCCGCTGTGCTGGGGGAGAGAATTCTAGCTGGGGTGGCGGAGTATTTAAACTAGGGCTGAGGAGGGAGGTCAATGTAGAAAAAAAAGGGGTAGCCAGGTTAGAGAGGGGTCAGACTATATTGGTGGGGGGAGAAACAGAATGTGGGGAGAGGACTAGACAACAAGATAAGGAGATCCTTTCGTTACAAAACATCAGTGTAAATAAAAAGGACCGATTAATGTCAAATCACATTTCTGATAATAAAAGTGAAAAACTGACAGGCAAGTTAAAGTGTATGTTCACAAATGCCAGAAGTCTAGCAAGCAAAATGGGGGAGCTGGAGGCCTTGATACTGGAAGAAAATATAGATATAGTTGGTGTTGCTGAAACATGGCTGGACTCTTCACATGACTGGGCTGTAAATCTACAGGGTTTTACACTTTTTCGTAAAGACAGGACAAATAGGAAAGGTGGTGGTGTATGTCTGTATGTGAGAAGTGATATGAAGGCGAGTGTGAAAGAGACAATAGTGGGTCAAGACTGTGAGGAGGTTGAAACCTTGTGGGTGGAACTAGAAAGGGAGGTAAACACTGAAAAAATTACTTTTGGTGTAATCTATAGACCCCCCAATATAACTGAGGAGATGGAAGTTCAGCTATATAAACAGATGGAGCGGGCTGCACAGGCGGGTACTGTAGTGATAATGGGAGATTTTAATTTCCGGGATATTAATTGGTGTCATGGTTCGGCTTCAACTGCAAAGGGGAGACATTTCCTCAACCTATTGCAGGAAAATTTTATGGGCCAGTTTGTGGAAGACCCGACTAGAGGTGAAGCTCTGTTGGATCTGGTCATTTCTAATAATGCAGATCTTGTTGGGAATGTCAATGTTCGTGAAAACCTCGGTAACAGTGATCATAATATAGTTACATTTTACCTATACTGTAAAAACAAACGCAGGCTGGGAGGGCAAAAACATTTAATTTTAAGAAAGTCAATTTCCCCAGGATGAGGGCTGCAATTCAGGATATAGACTGGGAAGAACTAATGTCAAATAATGGAACAAATGATAAATGGGAGATTTTCAAATCTACTTTGAGTTATTATAGTGCAAAATTTATTCCTACAGGTAATAAGTATAAACGACTCAAATTAAACCCCACATGGCTTACACCTTCTGTGAAAGGGGCAATACATGACAAAAAAAGGGCATTTAAAAAATACAAATCTGAGGGTACAGCTGTAGCCTTTGTAAAATATAAAGAGCTTAATAAAATCTGTAAAAATGTAATAAAATTAGCAAAAATACAAAATGAAAGGCAGGTGGCCAAGGATAGTAAAACAAATCCTAAAAAATTCTTCAAGCATATAAATGCAAAAAAGCCAAGGTCTGAACATGTAGGACCCCTAGATAATGGTAATGGGGAGTTGATCACAGGGGATCAAGAGAAGGCAGAGTTACTAAATGGGTTCTTTAGCTCTGTATATACAACAGAAGAAAGAGCAGCTGATGTAGCCGGTGCCAGTGCTGTTAATATATCAGTTGATATACTGAATTGGATGAATGTAGAGATGGTCCAAGCTAAATTAAATAAAATAAATGTGCACAAGGCTCCGGGACCAGATGGGTTACACCCTAGAATTCTTAAAGAGCTTAGTTCAGTTATTTCTGTCCCCCTTTTCATAATATTCAGAGAATCTCTAGTGACTGGTATAGTGCCAAGGGACTGGCGCAGGGCAAATGTGGTGCCTATTTTCAAAAAGGGCTCTAGGTCTTCCCCGGGTAATTATAGACCAGTAAGCTTAACATCCATCGTGGGGAAAATGTTTGAGGGGCTATTGAGGGACTATATACAGGATTATGTGACAATAAATAGCATTATAAGTGACAGCCAGCACGGTTTTACTAAGGACAGAAGTTGTCAAACTAACCTAATCTGTTTTTATGAAGAGGTGAGCAGAAGTCTAGACACAGGGGCCGCTGTGGATTTAGTGTTTTTGGACTTTGCAAAGGCATTTGACACTGTCCCCCATAGACGCCTAATGGGTAAATTAAGGACTATAGGTTTAGAAAATATAGTTTGTAATTGGATTGAGAATTGGCTCAAGGACCGTATCCAGAGGGTTGTGGTCAATGATTCCTTCTCTGAATGGTCCCCGGTTATAAGTGGTGTACCCCAGGGTTCAGTGCTGGGACCACTATTATTCAACTTATTTATTAATGATATAGAGGAAGGGATTAATAGCACTATTTCTATTTTTGCAGATGACACCAAGCTATGTAATATAGTTCAGACTATGGAAGATGTTCATGAATTACAGGCAGATTTAAACAAACTAAGTGTTTGGGCGTCCACTTGGCAAATGAAGTTTAATGTAGATAAATGTAAAGTTATGCATCTTGGTACCAACAACCTGCATGCATCATATGTCCTAGGGGGCGCTACACTGGCGGATTCACTTGTTGAGAAGGATCTGGGTGTACTTGTAAATCATAAACTCAATAACAGCATGCAGTGTCAATCAGCTGCTTCAAAGGCCAGCAGGATATTGTCGTGTATTAAAAGAGGCATGGACTCGCGGGACAGGGATGTAATAATGCCACTTTACAAAGCATTAGTGAGGCCTCATCTAGAATATGCAGTTCAGTTCTGGGCTCCAGTTCATAGAAAGGATGCCCTGGAGTTGGAAAAAATACAAAGAAGAGCAACGAAGCTAATAAGGGGCATGGAGAATTTAAGTTATGAGGAAAGATTGAAAGAATTAAACCTATTTAGCCTTGAAAAAAGACGACTAAGGGGGGACATGATTAACTTATATAAATATATTAATGGCACATACAAAAAATATGGTGAAATCCTGTTCCTTGTAAAACCCCCTCAAAAAACAAGGGGGCACTCCCTCCGTCTGGAGAAAAAAAGGTTCAAGCTGCAGAGGCGACAAGGCTTCTTTACAGTGAGAACTGTGAATTTATGGAATAGCCTACCGCAGGAGCTGGTCACAGCAGGGACAGTAGATGGCTTTAAAAAAGGGTTAGATAATTTCCTAGAACAAAAAAATATTAGCTCCTATGTGTAGAAATTTTTCCTTCCCTTTTCCCTTCCCTTGGTTGAACTTGATGGACATGTGTCTTTTTTCAGCCGTACTAACTATGTAACTATGTAACTATGTAACATGTTTACATACACAGAAAAAGTTAATTTAAAAATGTACAAATGGACAGAGAGACTCTATAAATTATATAGAGTCTCTCTGTCCATTTGTACCTTTTTAAATTAACTTTTTCTGTGTATGTAAACATGTTTAATAAAGTTTTTTCACTTTTTTTATCAAATGGCTTTCATGCTTCTTTCTCTCTCTTGTGTATAACCACATTTCCCATATGTCTACTTTAGATTGCCATCGTTTTTTGAACATTCTTTTCTTTTTCTTGGACGTTACAAGGCTTAGAACATAAACAGTAATTTCTCATATTTTTAAGAAAATGTCAAAAGCTTTTTTTTTAAGGTACCTGTTCAGTTCTGAAGTGGCTTTGAGGAGCCTATGTATTAGAAACCCTGATAAAAAAAACCATTTTAAAAACAAGACCCCACAAAGTATTTAAAACAGCATTTAGAAAGTTTTTTAACCCTTCAGGCTTTTTACAAGAATTAAAGCAAAGTGGAGTTGAAATTTGCAAATGTCATTTTTCTTGCTGAATTTCGATTTTATTAATTTTTTTTTCTGTAATACAGAAGGTTTTACCAGAGAAATACTACTAAATATGTATTGTCCAGATTCTGCAGTTTTTAGAAATGTCCCACATGTGGCACTAGTGCGCTCGTGGACTAAAACACAAGCCCTAGAAGCAAAGAAGCACCTAGTGCATTTTGAGGACTCTTTTTTATTAGAATATATTTTAGGCAGCATGCCAGGTTTGAAGAGGTGTTGAGGTGCCAAAACAGTAGGAATCCCCCAATACTGACCCCATTTTGGAAACTGCACCCCTCATTTATGGTTGTTGTTACGATTTTGACCACACAGTTTTTTCACAGCACCTATTCTAATTGGGCTGTGAAATTAAAAAAAATTCATTTTTTCCAATAAGATGTCATTTGTGATCAAAATTTCTTATTTTCACAGGGAACAAAATAAACCATTTTCTTGCCCAATTTGTCCTTAGTGCGGCAATACCCCATTTGTGGTGATAAACTGCCGTTTGGACCCATGGGAGGGCTCAGAAGAAAAGGAGCGCTATGTGTTTGTTGAAGTCCAGATTTAGCTGGATTGGTTTTCGGGTGCCATGTCACATTTGCAGAGCCCCAGAGGTATCAAAGCAATGGAAACCCACCAGAAGTGACCCCATTTTGGAAACTACACCCCTGAAGGAATTAAAATATGGTTGTTGTTACAATTTTGACCGCACAGTTTTTTCACAGCACCTATTTGAATTGGGCTGTGAAATGAAAAAAAATTCATTTTTTCCAATAAGATGTCATTTTTTATCAAAGTTTCTTATTTTCACAGGGAACAAAATACCCCGTTTTGTTGCCCAATTTCTCCTGAGTGCAGCAATACCCCATTTGTGGCGATAAACTGCCATTTGGGCCCATGGGAGGCCTCAGAAGGGAAGGAGCGCTGTGTGTTCTTTGGAGTGCAGATTTTGCTGGATTGGTTTTCAGGTGCCATGTCGCATTTGCAGAGCCCCAGAGGTATAAAAACAATGGAAACCCACCAGAAGTGACCCCATTTTGGAAACTACACCCCTCAAGGAATTCATTTATGGGTGGTGTGACCATTTTGACCCCACAGTTTTTTCACAGAACTTATTTGAATTGGGCTGGGAATTAAAACAAAATTATTTTTTCCAATAATATGTCGTTTTGGCTGAAAATTTCTTATTTTCACAAGAAATAAAATACCCCATTCTGTTGCGCAATTTTTCCTGAGTGCAGCAATACCCCATTTGTGGTGATAAACTGCCATTTGGGCCCATGGGAGGACTCAGAACGAAAGGACCATCATTTGGCCTCCTGGGGATTTTCTGGTGCGAAGTCATGTATGCAGAAGCCCCTGAGGTACCAATACAGTTAAAACCCACAAGAAGTGACCCCGTTTTAAAAACTACACCCTTAAGGCATTCATCTAGAGGTGTAGTGAGCATTTTGACCGGAGACATATACCCCATAAACTGTAATGTTGGTTCTCACGGGTACGGCAATACCCTACATGTGGCTGTTATCAGCTGCCTGGGCACATAGCAGGGCTCAGAAGGGAAAGATGAGGGGGATAAGCTGTGCGGAGTGCATCAGGGTAAGTAAAATTGGGGTAAATGATAAACCAAGGGATGTATGATAAATTTTAAAACACTCTTTCATACAGAGCTCTGGTTTTTCGGGACACATGTCACATTGATATATTGTGTTTATAGCAGACTTTGCACCTCTTTTGACTTTTTACCCTTCTTGCCAGTTTGGGGAACTTCTCCTGGAAAGTGTTGCCCTTGTATGATGTGTGTGGCCTCGCTTCCAGAAGTACTGGGTGCCCCCCCCCTTCCTGGTCCTTAAAGATTAGGTTCTTGATAACCTCCTCTTGATATTCCAGGAAAGTTCCCGTCTGGCCTGCACAGCAACGTAGCACGTATGCATTAAATAAGTCTCTCTTAACAAGGCAGAGTTTCAATCTCAAATAAAGAGATATCGGAATGTTTCGAACTCAACGACAATAATTAAACTTCTGACTCCACAGTTTGGTGCACTCACAAAGCTTAAGTCAGAGGCCTATTTCTAAAATTAGCAAGTCATGACAAAAAGTTGCAAGAACAATGAGATTTTTAGACATTATTGAAACTGTGGAGACATCTCGGACCCCTTCTCTGCTTCTCTCTTTGGATGCGGAGAAGGCGTTCGAAAGGGTCCACTGGGGTTGCTTGGAATCTACTTTGAAAATGTTGGCCTTGATGGTTTATTCCTATCTGCAGTTATGTCTTTATATTCTAATCCCAGTGCTTCAGTCTATACCTCAGGTTTCCTATCATCACCTTTCAACATATAGGCACAAGGCAGGGTTGCCCAATGTCACCATTAATAGTCGCAATGGTGATGGAATCCTTTGCGGAACACATTAGAAAATCTGAGACTATATCGGGGATATCAGTTGGAACTTACGAACATCGCATAGGTCTCTTTGCAGATGATGTATTAATAGCCTTAACTATGTAATGTCGGGGTAGGGAGACAGACAGGGGAGCCCTAATCTTCCCGCCACTCAGTCCCTGCCTACTTGCACGGTCCGTCCTAGGCGACGGCGTACAACTGGGTGACAGTCCCTATACTCAATATGTGTACGACAGACAAACAGACAAGGGTACACAGAAGCTAAGGGAAATGGGGCAGTTGCACACGGCAACACCGTGAGCAACAGGAGTAGTGAACGAGCCGAGTCAAACCAGGAGTGTACGAGGTACCAAACGCAGAGCAGGAGAGTGGTCAGTAAAGCCAGGGTCAATTTAAAGCAGAGGTCAATAGTACTAGCAGAAACAGCAGAGCCAGGAAACCAGACAGAATCACAGGCAAAGGAAGAGCAGGGAATGAAGGTATAAATAGACCGAGGGCGAGAGCTAGCTCCGTCTAGCCAGGCTGTGATAGGTTCTCCCACTCCTCAGCCTACCTGCCTGAGTGGTAGCAGATCGAGTCACTCTATCAGACCTAGAAGCAGATGCAAACTGATTAAACACGGGCGTCGACACAGAAGCTGTGTCTGGCAGATCCTTTACAAACTAACCCTAAAACCTCTCTTCCCTTTGTTATGGATATCAAACATAAATTTAACTCCGCCTCTTATTATAAAATTAACACCTCAAAATCTCGAATCCTTAATTTAGGATTGAAACATGCCATTAAAAAAGAACTATCTAACTTGTACAGCTTTGCCTGGGTTAAAAACTTTCTCCCCTATATGGGAATAAAACTCACCTTCCCCATTTCCAATTTATTTGATCTCAACTATGGTGCCCTCCTAGATAATATCGAAACAGACATTAAAAAATTGGAAACTCAGTGTATTTCACGGTTGGGTAGGATCTCTACGTTTAAGATGCTTATTCTACCAAAAATCTTGTTTGTATTCAGGAACATTCCCATCTTCTTACATGTAGCTTATCTTAACAAACTTCAATTGATTGTACAAAAATTCATTTGGGGTAAGACGAGACCCAGAGTTGAGTCCAACATTTTACATTTAACCCATCTGTTCTCCACTATTACAGAGCAGTAATCCTGGACCAAATGAGGTTACTCTGGTCAAAAGATAGATCAAAATATGGGTGGAAATTGAACTAGACAAGCGCCTTTTGAAGGCATCATTTAATTGCTTCCACAACTTTTAGAACAAATTTCAATCCCCCTCTTTTAACTTTACGAGTGATCTCTCTGGTTTGGAATCTAATTTCTAAGAGAGATGATCTCTTCAAATTTGACTTATACTCGGAACCACTAGAGGTCTTAGAATTGGCAATACCTGGGTTACGTCTCCCCCTTTGGCGAGAAAGGGGTATTTTTAAAGTAGGAATGCTTTTGGAAAATGGCCATTTAATACCTTTTCAGTTTCGAAACACCACATATAATGTTCCACACACGGAATTCTTTACATTTTTGCAAATCCGACATCTGCTACATGGTTTATCTCCTCCTTCTCTTCCGGTAGTACCTAGTCTTTTCAATGTTTGGTTACAGGCTCCCCACCCTTGTAACAAAGGCATCTCAAGATGCTATCAGATGATAAAACAGGAAAGGATCGACCCAATTTTTCATCTAAAAGAAATATGGGAACGTGATCTGAAATTAAAAATTTCAGCAGACCAATGGTTATCATCCTTCAACTCTATTATTAAAACTTCAAAATGTCTTTCACATTTGGAGAACTCTAGAAAAAATTGTTATCATTGGTACTGTACCCCAGTGAAACTTCAAAAAATGTTTGCTAGGTTTTCTTCTATTTGCTGGAAATGTAAGACACCAGATAGGACTTGCCTCCATTTATGGTGGGAATGTCCTGTAGTCAATGCCCTTTGGCTTGGAGTATTTAAACTATTATCAAGACTATGCAAGGTTCACATACCACCAGACCCAGCCCTGGCGTTATTAGGTTTGAGCCTAGAACTATTTCCTAATGATCATATCACAACCATATCACACTCCTTAATTACAACTAGACTGAAAATCGCTCAACATTGGAAGGATGACGGTCAAACAACATTGAAAATTATAATTAAAGAGGCTATGTCACCACATTATAAGTTCCCTATCTCCTACATAATGTGATCAGCGCTGTAATGTAGATAACAACAGTGTTTTTTATTTTGAAAAACAATCATTTTTAAGCAAGTTATAAGCAATTTCAGATTTATGCTAATTCGTTTTTTAACCCCTTCGCGCTCAGCGACGTAATTTTCCCGTCGCGACGGAATATTACGTCTCGGGAGTAACGGCCATTTCGGCTGTCCTCCCGACACATACAGGAGCTGTGACAGCTGCTGTCTAGTACAGCAGCTGCCGCAGCTCCTACAGCGGCGACAGATCGCTGTGTCCCCGCTGATTAACCCCTTAAAAGCCGCGTTCAATAGAGATCGCGGCTTTTTAGGGGTTAAGCTACCATCGCCGGCCTGCTACACGATAGCGGCCGGCGATGGTTACTATGGCAACCGGACACCAAACAATGGCGTCCGGCTATGCCATCGACGGAAGCCTAGTGGGGCCTGACAAAGTCAGGACCCACTATGCTTGCTGTCAGTGAGTAGCTGACAGCTCTGATACACTGCACTACGCATGTAGTGCAGTGTATTAGAATAGCGATCAGGGCCTCCTGCCCTCAAGTCCCCTAGTGGGACAAAGTAATAAAGTTTAAAAAAAGTTTAAAAAAAGATGTGAAAAAATAAGAAAATAAAAGTTTTAAAAGTAATAAAAGTAAAAATCCCCCTTTTTCCCCTATCAGTCCTTTATTATTAATAAAAATAGATAAATAAACAAATAAACGATACATAATTGGTATTGCCGCGTCCGTAACGGCCTGAACTACAAAATTATTTTGTTATTTATCCCGTACGGTGAACGCCGTAAAAGAAAATAATAATAAACCGTACCACAATCATAATTGTTTGGTCACTTCACCTCCCAAATAATGGAATAAAAAGAGATCAAAAAGTCGCATGTACCTAAAAATGGTAATGATTGAAACTACAGTTCGTTACGCAATAAATAAGTCCTTGCACGGCTTTATTGATAGAAAAATAAAAAAGTTATGACTCTTAGAATAAGGTAACAGAAAAAGTGAATGATTTTTTACAAAACATATTTTATTGTTCAAACGCCATAAGACATAAAAAAAACTATAAACATATGGTATCGCCGTAATCGTATCGTCCCTTAGCATAAAGTGAATGTGTCATTTATAGCGCACGGTGAACGCTGTAAAAAAAATAGAATAAAAAAACAATAGTAGAATTGCTGTTTTTTAGTCACCACGCCACCTAAAAATAGAATAAAAACTGATCAAAAAGCTGCATGCACCCCAAGAAAACTACAATAGATTCCTCAAGGTGTCTAGTTTCCAAAATGGGGTAACTTTTGGGGTGTTTCCACTGTTTTGGCACCACAAGACCTCTTCAAACCGGACATGGTGCCTAATAAAAAACAGGCCTCAAAATCCACTAGGCGCTCCTTTGCTTCGGAGGCCAGTGCTTCAGTCCATTACCACACTAGGGCCACATGTGGGATATTTCACTAAACTGCAGAATCTGGGCAATAAGTATTAAGTTGCGTTTCTCTGGTAAAACCTTTTGTGTTTTAGAAAAAAATGGTATAAAAAAGATTTTCTGACAAAAATAAATATGTAAATTTCATCTCTACTTTGCTCTAAATTCCTGTGAAACACCTAAATAGTTCATAAACTTTCTAAATGCTGGTGAATACTTTGAGGGGTCTGGTTTCTAAAATGGGGTGTTTGATGGGGGTGTCTAATATATAGGCCCCTCAAAGCAACTTCAGAATTGAACTGGAACCTAAAAAAAAAAAAAAAAATGAGGCAATACTTCGCTTCTCCTAATGAGCATTGCCTACTCCAAAATTACCCCAGTTTTGACCGTTTGTATAAACGGAGACCCCTATTAGACCGTTTCAGTGCCCGGTTTTCCCACCGAGACGTGTATTTCTAGTGATGAGTCCTTGGTACATTTTAAAGGGAGGCCTCAATTCCGCCAGTACCTGCCGAGTAAGAGGGCAAGGTATGGCGTGAAGATGTATAAGCTGTGCATCAGGGTATACCCACAAATTTAGGATATATGAAGGGAAGGACACCAGTGCTCAGCCCCCAGAATGCCCCCCCCCCTTACTCGGAGTTAATGCAAAAATTGTGTGGGATATGGTGCACCCACTGCTGGACCAGGGTTACCAACGCTACTTCGATAATTTTTATACCAGCGTCCCACTCTTCAAGTGCCTCGCTTCCAGAAGTCCTGCGGCATGCGGCACTGCTAGAAGAAATCTGAGAGGCCTCCCTAAGACTCTGCTTGGGCAAACACTCAGAAGGGGTGAGAGCAGGGCACAATCTAGCAGCAACATATTGTGTGTCAAGTACAAGGACAAGAGAGATGTCCTTGTATTGACAACAATACATGCCCACACCAGTACCCATGTACCTGTACGAGGTACCAATTCAGACACCCCCAAACCAGACTGCATCCTGGACTACAATAGGTACATGGGAGGGGTGGACTTGTCAGATCAAGCCCATAAGCCCTACAGTGCCATGTGGTGTGGTATAAGAAGCTCGCCGTGCACATCATACAGATGGCATTGTACAATGTGTACGTGCTACGTCGATGTACAGGCCAGATGGGAACTTTCCTGGAATTTCAAGAGGTGGTTATCAAGAAACTAATTTTTAGGGACCAAGAAGGGGGGGCACCCAGTACTTCTGGAAGCGGGGCCACACGCATCGTACTAGGGCAACACTTTCCAGTAGAAGTTCCCCAAACTGGCAAGAAAGGAAAAAGTCAAAAGAAGTACAAAGTCTGCTATAAGAGGGGGATAAGGGAGGAAACAATATATCAATGTGACACGTGTCCCGAAAAACTAAGGCTCCATATGAAAAAGTGCTTCAAAATGTATCATACATCCCTTGATTTTTAATCTTCCCCAGTTTTAGTTACCCTGATGCACTCCGCACATCTTATCCCCCTCATCTTTCCCTTCTGAGACCTGCCGTGTGCCCAGGCAGCTGATAACAGCCACATTGAGGGTATTGCAATACCCCTGAGAACCCACATTACAGTTGATGGGGTGTATGTCTCCGGTAAAAATGCTCACTACACCTCTAGATGAATGCCTTAAGGGGTGTAGTTTTTAAAACGGGGTCACTTCTTGGGGGTTTCAACTGTACTGGTACCTCAGGGGCTTCTGCATACATGACTTAGCACCAGAAAATCCCCAGTAGGCCAAATGGTGGTCCTTTTTCTTCTGAGCCCTCCCATGGGCCCAGACGTCAGTTTATCACCACAAATTGGGCATTGCCGCACGCAGGACAGATTGGGCAACAAAATGGGGTATTTTATTTCTTGTGAAAATAAGAAATGTTCAGCCAAAACTACATATTATTGGAAAAAATTAATTTTGTTTGAATTCCCAGCCCAATTCAAATAAGTTATGTGAAAAAACTATGGGGTAAAAATGGTCACAACACCAATAAGTTAATTCCTTGAGGGGTGTAGTTTCCAAAATGGGGTCACTTCTGATGGGTTTCCATTGCTTTGATACCTCTGGGGCTCTGCAAATGCGACATGGCACCCGAAAACCAATCCAGCAAAATCTGGACTCCAAAGAACAAATAGCGCTCCTTTCCTTCTGAGCCCTCCCATTGGCCCAGACGGCAGTTTATCACCACAAATTGGGTATTGTTGCACTCAGAACAAATTGCGCAACAAAATGAAGTATTTTATTTCTTGTAAAAATAAGAAATTTTGAGCTAAAACTACATATTATTGGAAAAAAATATTTTTTTTTAAAATTCCCAGCCCAATTCAAATAAGTTCTGAGAAGAAACCATGGGGTCTAAATGGTCACATTACCCATCAATTAATTCCTTGAGGGGTGTAGTTTCCAAAATGGGGTCACTTCTGGTGGGTTTCCATTGCTTTGATACCTCTGGGGCTCTGCAAATGCGACATGGCACCCGAAAACCAATCCTGCAAAATCTGCACTCCAAAGAACACACAGTGCTCCATCCCTTCTGAGGCCACCCATGGGCTCAAACGGCAGTTTATCGCCACAAATGGGGTATTGCTGCACTCAGGACAAATTGGGCAACAAAATGGGGTATTTTGTTCCCTGTGAAAATAAGAAATTTTTATCAAAAATGACAACTTATTGGAAAAAAATGACATTTTTTTAAATTTCACAGCCCAATTCAAATACGTGCTGTGTAAAAACTGTGGGGTCAAAATGGTAACAACAACCATAAATTAATTCTTTGAGGGGTGTAGTTTCCGAAATGGGGTCACTTTTGTGGGATTTCTACTGCTTTGGCAGAAAAATTTAATTTGCAAATTTCACCTCTACTTTGCTTTAATTTCTGTGAAATGCCTGAAGGGTTAAATAAACTTTCTAAAAGCTGTTTTGAATACTCTGAGGGGTATAGTTTTCAAAATGGGGTGTTTTCTGGGGGTTTCTAATACATAGGCCCCTCAGAGCCACTTCGGAACTGAACAGGTACCTTAAAAAAAAGGCTTTTGAAATTTTCTTAAAAATATGAGAAATTACTGTTTATGTTCTAAGCCTTGTAACGTCCAAGAAAAATAAAAGAATGTTCAAAAAACGATGCCAATTTAAAGTAGACATATGGGAAATGTGAACTAGTAACTATTTTGGGTGGTATAACCGTCTGTTTTACAAGCAGATACATTTAAATTCTGAAAAATGCTATTTTTTATACATTTTCTCTAAATTTTGCAATTTTTCACCAATAAACACTGAATATATCGTCCAAATGTTACCACTAACATAAAGCCCAATGTGTCACGAGAAAACAATCTCAGAATCGCTTGGATAGGTTTAAGCATTCCGACGTTATTACCACATAAAGTGAAATATGTCAGATTTGAAAAATGGGCTCTGAGCCTTAAGGCCCAAACAAGCCTGCGTCCTTAAGGGGTTAATAGATAATTTGAGATACATATTACTTGTATGGAGTTTCAATCTAACACAGACAGTAATTTTGTGTTTTATGTTCTGTAGAGCTGATTGTTGTAATGTTCAACTGGACCTTGGTCCTTTATGTTTATTTTCTGTATTGTATAAAATCTTTCAATAAAAATGAAGATTGAAAAAAAAAAAAATCATCACCAAACAATGAGCCGTGCTTTAGATTGGCAGCCATATCAATGGTTAATTTAATAAAACTAGATTGATGCACATGTACAGTGAGAACACAGTAAACGGTGCATTATTGATGTGACATGTTACTATCAGGAATCTCCCTTCTGGGTCAGTAATTAATTATTAGTATTTTTGAAGGCAATAAGGACACTTCTCCTTTAAGTAGAAGTATGAGCAAAGAATATGGGAAGTTACGATTGTGTACTCTCACTGAGTCAGATTGCATTAGATGGGTTTCTTGGACACAACAGATCTCACATTTCTGCATTTGAATCTCTTTCCATAGCAGTGAGCGTTTAAAGGGACTGTAAAGGATCTGCCAGGCACAACTTCTGTGTATACGCCCATAGGTAATCAGTCTGCACCTGAGTCTATGTCTCTGAGACTGACTCCATCTTCCACCACTCAGGATGGCAGGCTTAGGAGTGGGAGAGCCTATCGCAGCCTGGCCAGACAGAGCTAGCTCCCGCCCTCTGTCTATTTATACCTGCCTTTCCTGTTCCTCCTTTGCTTGTGATTCTTCTCGTGTGGTTTCCTGGCCCAGCTACAGTTTCTAACTATTTGATCCTGCTCCATACTGACTCTGGCTTACTGACTACTCTCCTGCTCTGCGTTTGGTACCTCGTTCTCTCCTGGTTTGACTCGGCTCGTTCACCACTCTTGTTGCTCACGGTGTTGCCGTGGGCAACTGCCCCTTTTCCCTTAGCTTTGTGTACCCTTGTCTGTTTGTCTCGTGCACTTACTGAGCGTAGGTACCGCCGCCCAGTTGTACCCCGTCGCCTAGGGCGGGTCATTGCAAGTAGGCAGGGACAGAGTGGCGGGTAGATTAGGGCTCACTTGTCCGTTTCCCTACCCCCATCATTACAGGGACTGTTAAAAAGGCTCTGTCACCACACTATAAATGCCCTATCTTCTACATAATGTGATCAGCGTTGTAATGTAGATTACAGAATTGTTTTTTATTTCGAAAAACTATAATTTTTAACAGAGTTATGACCTATTTTACCTTTATGCTAATGACTAGAGATGAGCGAACCTGGACAACCGAACCCGGTTTCGGTCCGAACTTCGGGAAAAGTTTGGTTCGCAGCAAATCCGAACTTCACCGGGTTCGGCCAAACTCGTTTTGACCGAACCCGGTCAAAAATATTATACAAATCGGCAGCCACTTGTCTCTATCAATCACTGATAGAGAAAAGAGGCTGCTGATTAAAAATCAAATAAAAAGCATTTCATACGTACCTGGTTGTTGTCTTGGTGACGAGTCCCTCTTCTTCCTCCAGTCCGACCTTCTTTTCTGACGTGGCAGCCTGTGATTGGCTGCAGAGGCCTTTTTTTACAGGTTGATGTATATTCTTATCGGAATTCACTGTCCAGGGTGCTGAAACAGTTACTGATGATCAGTTAACTCTTTCAGCACCCTGGACAGTGACTATTTACTGACGTCGCCTAGCAACGCTGCCGTAATGACGGGTGCACACATGTAGCCACCGGTCATTACGGGACCTCATGCACACGACCATAAAAACACCCGTTATTACGGGTCGTAATTACGACCCGAAATAGCGGGCCCATAGACTTCTATTAGCCACGGGTACCTTCCCGTTTTCTCACGGGAAGGTGCCGGTGCCGTTAAAAAGATAGAACATGTTCTATTTTTTTTATTTTACGGGCCGTGCTCCTATACTGCAAAAACGGACCCATTCACTTTCATTGAACGCGGACACCATGTCCGTGCCGTGGAAATGTTCCGGGAATTATGGAACATGTCCGTTCTTTTGCATTTTGCGGGCCGTGCTCCCATACTTTGTATGGGAGGGTGGCCCGAAAATGCGGCTGTCAGTCGGCGGCCGGCCGTGCCCGCAATCTCGTTTCGTGATTGTGGGCACGGTCGTGTGCATGGGGCATAATATATTTTATAATGGGAGCACGGCTCGGAAAAACGACCGGCTGCCCGTGGCCGGCCGTGCCCGGCCGTGCTCATCTCCTTAAATACTCTGTGCTGCCTTAAACTCTGTGGACAGGTCAGGATCCTGTTTCTTTTAAATGCTGCTGGGGAACCCGCTCGATCCACTATATAAGGCTGCGCTACAGTGCAGCATTTAAAATAAACAGGATCCTGACCTGTCCATAGAGTTTAAGGCAGCACAGAGTATTTCAGAAGATGAGCGTGCAGATTCAGTGCTGCTGTGAACTCTGCTCTTACCATTACGTAGCTCAGTTGTACCTCTCCTCCACTCCTGTCTTCAATAACACCTTCCCATGATCCTATGGACAGGTCAGGATCCTGTTTATTTTAAATGCTGCACTGTAGCGCAGCCTTATATAGTGGATCGAGCGGGTTCCCCAGCAGCATTTAAAAGAAACAGGATCCTGACCTGTCCACAGAGTTTAAAGAGTTATTCCCAAGTTGATAAATTTAGCTATGAAGCTCCCCCATGTAAAAATAAGAAGTTTTCTAATTACCTGTCCGTCGCCCAGCGATGTAGTTTTCCTGCGATTCTTGATTGAAGTCCAGGTCGGTCCCTCTTTGTATCTTGCGCGTTGTCTAGGTTCCCGGCCACCGCTATTTACCTTTAGAAGTGGTCGCGCATGCGTAATGACATCCTCTCCTTCCTGAGGAGAGGATGTTATTTATCTTGTGAACGCGCATCTCGGTGCATGCGCCGTAGATGCACGGCGAGACACCAGGCGAGACACCAGGCGAGACACCAGTCGCACGGTATGTATATATATGTGTGTGTTTGTGTATGTGTGTGTTTGTGTATATATGTGTGTTTGGGTATTTGTCTTTGTCTGTTTTTGTTTTTATATGTGTTTGTGTATATGTGTGTGTGTTTTTATGTGTGTTTGTGTATATATGGGTGTGTTTGTGTATATGTGTTTGTGTATATGTTTGTGTATATGTGTGTGTATATATGGGTGTATTTGTGTATATGTCTGTGTGTAGATGTTTGTGTGTGTGTGTGTGTTTTTGTATATGTGTGTGTTTGTGTATGTGTGTGTTTGTGTGTCTATGTGTGTGTGTTTGTGTATATATGGGTGTGTTTGTGTATATGTGTTTGTGTATATGTTTGTGTGTGTGTGTGTGTGTTTGTGTGTGTATATGTGTGTGTTTGTGTATATATGGGTCTGTTTGTGTACATGTGTTTGTGTATATGTGTGTTTGTGTACATGTGTATGTTTGTGTATATGTGTGTGTTTGTGTATATGTGTGTGTTTGGGTATGTGTGTTTTTGTTTGTATATGTGTTTGTGTATATGTGTTAGTTCGTGTATATGTGTGTGTATATGTGTGTGTGTGTGTGTGTTTGTCTCTTTATGTGTGTGTGTGTGTGTGTTTGTGTATATCTTGTTGTGTTTGTGTATAACTGTGTATATGTGTTTGTGTATATGTGTGTGTGCGTGTGTGTTTTTGTGTATATGTGTGAGTTTGTGTATGTGTGTGTGTGTGTGTGTGTGTGTGTGTGTGTGTGTGTGTGTATATCTTGTTGTGTTTGTGTATATATGTGTATGTTTGTGTATGGTTGTTTGTTTGTGTGTGTGTGTATATATGTGTGTAGGTGAGTAGAAGTATTGGTATTGTTCACATTGATAACTGTTTTTTTATGTTGTTGCAGATTTTGATGTACCGATTGGACTACATCTTCGATTCGTTGGACTACTGCGTAGATCTACGTTTTTTCAAATTTTAATAAAATGGTTAACGAGGGTTTTGTTGGGGATTTCTTATTTCAATGAAAAATAATTGTCTTTGTGGTTTTTTTTAAACTTTATTAGTGCCTAGATAATGGCAGTTGGCTGATTGACAGCTTCCATTATTAAGGCGGTACTTAGTGTTAGCCGATGCAGAGGCTAGCACTAACCACCCATTATTACCCCGGTACCCACCACCACCAGGGGTGCCGGGAAGAGCTTGGTATGATCCAGTACCCGACCATCTGTTGTGATGGTCGGGTACTGGGGCGGCCGTAGGCTGGTATTATGAGGCTGGGAAGGGCCAAAAACAGTGGACCTTCCCACCCTTGTAATGCTAGGCTGCTGCTGCTGTGTTGTATCGGGCTGGTTATAAAAATTGGGGAGACCCCCACATCGTTTTTTTTTTTTTAATTTATCAAATTTAACAATAGACGGGTCCCCCACATTTTTAATAACCAGCCATATACAAGGCCGCAGCAGTCTGGCATTACATGGGTGGGAAGGGCCACTGGTTTTGTCCATTTTGTCTTTGTGGTTTTTTTTAAACTTTATTAGTGCCTAGATAATGGCAGTTGGCTGATTGACAGCTTCCATTATTAAGGCGGTACTTAGTGTTAGCCGATGCAGAGGCTAGCACTAACCACCCATTATTACCCCGGTACCCACCACCACCAGGGGTGCCGGGAAGAGCTTGGTATGATCCAGTACCTCAGTAGCTCAGTAGCTCAGTTGTACCTCTCCTCCACTCCTGTCTTCAATAACACCTTCCCATGATCCTATGGACAGGTCAGGATCCTGTTTATTTTAAATGCTGCACTGTAGCGCAGCCTTATATAGTGGATCGAGCGGGTTCCCCAGCAGCATTTAAAAGAAACAGGATCCTGACCTGTCCACAGAGTTTAAAGAGTTATTCCCAAGTTGATAAATTTAGCTATGAAGCTCCCCCATGTAAAAATAAGAAGTTTTCTAATTACCTGTCCGTCGCCCAGCGATGTAGTTTTCCTGCGATTCTTGATTGAAGTCCAGGTCGGTCCCTCTTTGTATCTTGCGCGTTGTCTAGGTTCCCGGCCACCGCTATTTACCTTTAGAAGTGGTCGCGCATGCGTAATGACATCCTCTCCTTCCTGAGGAGAGGATGTTATTTATCTTGTGAACGCGCATCTCGGCGCATGCGCCGTAGATGCACGGCGAGACACCAGGCGAGACACCAGGCGAGACACCAGTCGCACGGTATGTATATATATGTGTGTGTTTGTGTATGTGTGTGTTTGTGTATATATGTGTGTTTGGGTATTTGTCTTTGTCTGTTTTTGTTTTTATATGTGTTTGTGTATATGTGTGTGTGTGTTTTTATGTGTGTTTGTGTATATATGGGTGTGTTTGTGTATATGTGTTTGTGTATATGTTTGTGTATATGTGTGTGTATATATGGGTGTATTTGTGTATATGTCTGTGTGTAGATGTTTGTGTGTGTGTGTGTGTTTTTGTATATGTGTGTGTTTGTGTATGTGTGTGTTTGTGTGTCTATGTGTGTGTGTTTGTGTATATATGGGTGTGTTTGTGTATATGTGTTTGTGTATATGTTTGTGTGTGTGTGTGTGTGTTTGTGTGTGTATATGTGTGTGTTTGTGTATATATGGGTCTGTTTGTGTACATGTGTTTGTGTATATGTGTGTTTGTGTACATGTGTATGTTTGTGTATATGTGTGTGTTTGTGTATATGTGTGTGTTTGGGTATGTGTGTTTTTGTTTGTATATGTGTTTGTGTATATGTGTTAGTTCGTGTATATGTGTGTGTATATGTGTGTGTGTGTGTGTTTGTCTCTTTATGTGTGTGTGTGTGTGTGTTTGTGTATATCTTGTTGTGTTTGTGTATAACTGTGTATATGTGTTTGTGTATATGTGTGTGTGCGTGTGTGTTTTTGTGTATATGTGTGAGTTTGTGTATGTGTGTGTGTGTGTGTGTGTGTGTATATCTTGTTGTGTTTGTGTATATATGTGTATGTTTGTGTATGGTTGTTTGTTTGTGTGTGTGTGTATATATGTGTGTAGGTGAGTAGAAGTATTGGTATTGTTCACATTGATAACTGTTTTTTTATGTTGTTGCAGATTTTGATGTACCGATTGGACTACATCTTCGATTCGTTGGACTACTGCGTAGATCTACGTTTTTTCAAATTTTAATAAAATGGTTAACGAGGGTTTTGTTGGGGATTTCTTATTTCAATGAAAAATAATTGTCTTTGTGGTTTTTTTTAAACTTTATTAGTGCCTAGATAATGGCAGTTGGCTGATTGACAGCGTCCATTATTAAGGCGGTACTTAGTGTTAGCCGGTGCAGAGGCTAGCACTAACCATCCATTATTACCCCGGTACCCACCACCACCAGGGGTGCCGGGAAGAGCTTGGTATGATCCAGTACCCGACCATCTGTTGTGATGGTCGGGTACTGGGGCGGCCGTAGGCTGGTATTATGAGGCTGGGAAGGGCCAAAAACAGTGGACCTTCCCACCCTTGTAATGCTAGGCTGCTGCTGCTGTGTTGTATCGGGCTGGTTATAAAAATTGGGGAGACCCCCACATCGTTTTTTTTTTTTTAATTTATCAAATTTAACAATAGACGGGTCCCCCACATTTTTAATAACCAGCCATATACAAGGCCGCAGCAGTCTGGCATTACATGGGTGGGAAGGGCCACTGGTTTTGTCCATTTTGTCTTTGTGGTTTTTTTTAAACTTTATTAGTGCCTAGATAATGGCAGTTGGCTGATTGACAGCTTCCATTATTAAGGCGGTACTTAGTGTTAGCCGATGCAGAGGCTAGCACTAACCACCCATTATTACCCCGGTACCCACCACCACCAGGGGTGCCGGGAAGAGCTTGGTATGATCCAGTACCTCAGTAGCTCAGTAGCTCAGTTGTACCTCTCCTCCACTCCTGTCTTCAATAACACCTTCCCATGATCCTATGGACAGGTCAGGATCCTGTTTATTTTAAATGCTGCACTGTAGCGCAGCCTTATATAGTGGATCGAGCGGGTTCCCCAGCAGCATTTAAAAGAAACAGGATCCTGACCTGTCCACAGAGTTTAAAGAGTTATTCCCAAGTTGATAAATTTAGCTATGGCTAATAACACTGTGTTGTATGTGGCTGGTTATGATAAATTGGGTGGAACCCCATGTCTTTTTTTTTTAAAATTTAAAAAAAAAAATTATTACAAAAAATGATGTGGGGTCCCCCCCACTTTTATAACCAGCCAGATACAACACAGCAGCAGCCTAGCATTACAAGGGTGGGAAGGTCCACTGTTTTTGGCCCTTCCCAGCCTCATAATACCAGCCTGCGGCCGCCCCAGAGCCCGACCATCACAACAGATGGTCGGGTACTGGATCGTACCTGGCTCTTCCCGGCACCGCTGGTGGTGGTGGGTACCGGGGTAATAATGGTGGTTAGTGTTAGCCTCTGCACCGGCTAACACTAAGCCTCACCTTAGTAATGGATGTTGTCACTCAGACAGCGGCCATTACTAATGTGGTAGTAATAAAATTTGAAAAGAAAAGACAAAGATATAGATACAATATTTTATTGAAATAAAGCACCCCCAACACAACCCTCATTAACCATTTTATTGTAGAAAAAAAAACGTCATCTAAGTAGTCCTCGAAACCGACGTAGTCCAAACACAAAACCTGGAAAAAAAATAAAAATGAAATAAAACATGTCGTATGCTTAGATTCAGTTTAATGTGTGATACTGACTGTTATACCATGTATAGAAGCCTGCCGCGAAGTTGACTTAGATACAGGGCGCCAACACACAGTATCATACATGGCCATACAGACATATATACAAACAAACATACATGCAAACATACATACATACATATATACAAACATACATACATACATATATACAAGCATGCACATATATACATGCAAATATACATACATGCAAACATACACACATATATACATATATACATGCAAACTATAATACATACATACATGCATACACACACACACATGAAAACATACATACATACAAACAAACATGCAAAGATACATACATACATATATACAAGCATGCACAAATATACATGCAAACATAAATACATGCAAACATAATTACATACATGCACATATATATAAACATACATGCAAACATACATGCACAAATAAAAACATGCAAACATACATGCATGCACATATATACATACATACATACATACATGCCAGCATACATACATGCAAACATACATGCAAACATACATACAAACATACATACATACATACATACATGCAAATATGTACATGCAAACATAAATACATGCAAACATAATTACAAACATGCACATACATATAAACATACATACAAACATACATTCAAAAAGAAATACATGCAAACATACATACATGCACATATATACATATGCACATGCCAACATATATAAATGGCAACATACATACATGCAAACATACATACATGCCAACATACATACATACATACATACATACATGCAAATATATACATGCAAATATACATACAAACATGCACATATATACATACATGCCAACATACATGCAAACATGCATGCACATATATACATACATACATACATACATACACTACCGTTCAAAAGTTTAGGGTCACTTAGAAATTTCCTTATTTTTGCAAGAAAAGCACAGTTTTTTTTAATGAAGATTACATTAAATTAATCAGAAATACACTCTATACATTGTTAATGTGCTAAATGACTATTCTAGCTGCAAACGTCTGGTTTTTAATGCAATATCTACATAGGTGTATAGAGGCCCATTTCCAGCATCCATCACTCCAGTGTTCTAATGGTACATTGTGTTTGCTAACTGTGTTAGAAGGCTAATGGATGATTAGAAAACACTTGAAAACCCTTGTGCAATTATGTTAGCACCGCTGTAAACAGTTTTGCTGTTTAGAGGAGCTATAAAACTGACCTTCCTTTGAGCTAGTTGAGAATCTGGAGCATTACATTTGTGGGTTCGATTAACCCCTTCCCGACATTTGCCGTATAGGTACGTCATGGAAAGCATTGACTTCCCGCATCTTGACGTACCCATACGCCGAATGTTTGGGGCCGGCTCAGAAGCTGAGCCGGTGCCTTCCATCACCGGATCTCAGCTGTATCTTACAGCTGACATCCGGCTGTAACGGCGGGGACCGAAATTAGCTTCTATCCCCGCCATTAACCCCTTAAGTGCAGCGTTCAAACGCGATCGCTGCACTTAAGGTGTTTGCAGCTCATCGGAACCCCAGCAATGAAATTGCCGGGGTTCCGGTGGCTACAATAGCAACCGGAGGCCTAATACTGGCCTCCCGGTCTGCCTAGCACCGAAGCCGGTCAAGATCCGCCCGGCGGCGGAGCCTGATCGGCTTCCGTAGCTGCCAG
Source organism: Rhinoderma darwinii (assembly GCF_050947455.1). NCBI lineage: Eukaryota > Metazoa > Chordata > Amphibia > Anura > Rhinodermatidae > Rhinoderma > Rhinoderma darwinii. Next base: position 64,315 of record NW_027461779.1, read on the forward strand.
CAAGATGGCGCCGGGTCAGGAGCTGATCCGGCGTCATCAGCGGTGGAAGTCAGCTGTACTGTACAGCTGACATCCATCTGTAACGGCAGGAACCGGAGCTAGCTCCGATCCCTGCCATTAACCCCTTCGATGCAGCAATCGAAAGCGATTGCTGCATCGTAGCGGTTACTAGCAGATCACCAGCCCTGACAGGCAATCAGGACTGGCGACTGCTGTTATTTCAACAGAAGACACAATGGTCTCCAGCTCTGCCATTACGGAAGCCGATTTAGGCCCCGCCGGGAGGCGAAGCCTAATCGGCTTGCTGTCAGTGAATGACTGACAGATCTAATACATTGCACTACATAGGTAGTGCAATGTATTAGAAAAAAAAAATCTGACCGTTGGACCTTCAAGTCCCCTAGAAAAAGTGTAAAAAAAGTGTCAAAAAGTGTAAAAAAAAGTGCAAAAAATAAAAGTTTGAAAACAATAAAAGTTTAAGTGATCAAATAAAACACAATCCCCCTTTTACTCTAATCAAGTCCTTTATTATTGAAAAATAATAATAAACCATATGTATTTGGTATCGCCACGACCGTAACGACTGGAGGTATCAAAATATTATATTATTTATTGGACACGGTGAAAAGCGTAAAAAAAAAACGTAAAAAACTTTACCAGAGTTTCTGTTTTTTGGTCACTTTGCCCTACAAATATTAGAATAAAAAGTGATCAAAAAGTTGCACGAATCCAAAAATGGTACCTATAAAAACTATAGCTCGTCCCGCAAAAAACAAGCCCTCATACAACTCCGTCGACAAAAAAATTAAAAAGTTATGGTTCTCACAACTTGGCGACAGAAAAAATATATTCTTTTTACAAAAGTAATTTTATTGTGCAAAAAGTTGAAAAACATGAAAAAGTTCTATAAATTTGGTATCGCCGGAATCGTACTGACCTGCAGACTAAAGTTAACATGTAATTTATAACGCATGGTGAACGCTGTATAAAAAAAAACGAAAAAAGCTGTGCCAGAATTGCGTTTTTTTGTTTACCTGGCATCCCAAAAAATAGGATAAAAGGTGATCAAAAAGTTGCATGTACCCCAAAATGGTACCAATAATAACTACAGCTCGTCCCGCAACAAACCAGCCCTTATACCGCTACGTCTATGAAAAATAAAATTAGTTATGGCTCCAATAAGTCAGGAAATAAAAAAATATGCAGTGTTGCCCGAGGGGAACATTTCTTCTGTTTGAAGAGGCGATTTATCAAGGCCCTAAAATTAGGGAACCAGGAAGGGGAGGGCCCAAACATCCGCTGGAAGCGACGGTGCCCGTATTATACCAGGACTACACTTCCCAGCAAAATTCCCCAAACTGCAAAGGCGCGGAGTGTGGATCAAAAGGGGGATAATAAAGGACGCCATATATCAGTGCGACACCGGCCTGTGCAGAAAGGATTGTGTCACAGCGTAACACACATCTATGGATCATTTTATTGTTTTTTTTTACCCCATTATTATACCACCTGACTATGCCCCTTATATACACTCCGCCCGGCTTAAATATGCCCTACATTATAAACGGAAACACCAGTAAGACTCTAAGTAACTACTACCAAGCAAAATCCACGCTCCAAAAGCCAAATAGCATTTCCTCCCATCTGAACCCTACAGCATGCCCAAACAGCAGTTTCCTTCCACATATATGGCATCGTAATATCCGGGAGAACCCTTTTAGCAATTTTTGGGGTGTGTGTCTCCAGTGGCATAAGCTGGGCACGACATATTTGCCACTGAATGGCATATCTAGGGAAAAATATTAATTTTGAATTTGCACCATCCACAGCGCATTCATTAATGGAAAAGACCTGTGGGGTGAAAATGCTCACTACACCCCTTAATAAATGCCTTGAGGGGTGCAGTTTCCAAATGGGGTCACTTCTCAGGGGTTTATTTTTATTATTTCACATCAGAGCCTCTGCAGTTGTGAACCAATACTTTGTAAATCGCCAAATTAGGCCTCAATTTTACATGGTACGCTTTCACTCCTGAGCCTGGTCGACTGTCCAGGCAAGAGATTAGGGCCACATGTAGGGTGTTTCTAAAACCAGGAAACCCAGCATAATAATTAGAGAGCTGTCTTGTTATGGTGGCACAAGCTGGGCACCACATATTGGCATATCTACGGAAAAAAATCCCAGTTTCACTCTGCAACATCGAGTGCACACCAATTTCTGCCAATCACCTGCAGGGTTAAAATGCTTACTACACTCCAAGGTAAATGCATTGAGGGGTATAGTTTCCAAAATGGGGTCACTTCTGGGGGGTTTCCACTGTTTTGGGCCCACAGGCGCACAGAAACCAATCCAGCAACATCTGCACTCCAAATGGCGGTCCTTCCCTTCTGAGCCCTGCCGTGTGCCCAAACAGCAGTTTATGACCACATATGGGATATTGCCGTACTCGGGAGAAATTGCTTTACAAATGTTGGGTTCTTTTTTTTCCTTTATTTGTTGCGAAAATTAAAACATTTGAGCTAAAGCTACGTCTTATTGAAGAAAAAGGATTGTTTTTATTTTCACTGCCCAATTCTAATAAATTCTATGAAACATCTGTGGGGTCAAAATGATCACTACACCCCTAGATGAATTCCTCAAGAGGTGTAGTTTCCTAAATGGTGTCACTTTTTGGGCGTTTTCATTGTTTTTTCCCCTCAGGGGCTTTGCAAATGTGACATGGCCTCCGCAAACCATTCCTGCTAAATTTGAGCTCCAAAAGCCAAATAGCGCTCTTTCCCTTCTAAGCCCTGCCGTGTCTCCAAACAACCATTTATTACCACATGTGGGGTATTGTTTTACTCGGGAGAAATTGCTTTACAAATTTTATGGTGCTTTTTCTCCTTTAGTCCTTGTGGAAATGAGAAAAAAAATCGCTAAACCTACATTTTCTTTGAAAAAATGTTGATTTTAATTTTCACGGCCTACTTCCAATAATTTCTGTAAAAAACCTGTGCGGTCAAAATGCTCACTGTACCCCTAGATAATTTCCTTGAGGTGTGTCGTTTCTGAGATGGGGTCACTTTTGGGGGATTTTGACTGTTTTGGCACCGCAAGAGCCCTTCAAACCTGACATGATGCCTAAAATTTATTCTAACAAAAATAAGGCCCCAAAATCCACTAGGTGGTCCTTTGCTTCTGAGGCCGGTGCTTCAGTCGAGTAGCACGCTAGGGCCAAATGTGGGATATTTCCTAAAACTGCAGAAACTGGGCAACAAATATTGAGTTGCATTTCTCTGGTAAAACCTTCTGTGTTATAAAAAAAATTGTATTAAAAATGTGTTTCTGCAAAAAAATATGAAATTTGTACATTTCACCTCTACTTTGCTTTAATTCCTGTGAAATGTGTATAGGGTTAAGACATTTTCTAAATGCTGTTTTGAATACTTTGAGGGGTGACGTTTTTAAAATGGGGTGACTTTTTGGGGGTTTCTAATATATCAGGCCCTCAAAGCCACTTCACAACTGAACTGGCCCCTGTAAAAATGGCCTTTTGAAATTTTCTTGAAAATGTGAGAAATTGCTGCTAAAGTTCTAAGCCTTGTGATGTCATAGAAAAATAAAAGGATGTTCAAAAAATGATACCAATCTAAAGTAGACATATGGGGGATGTTAATTAGCAACAATTTTTTGTGGTATAACTGCCTGTCTTACAAGCAGATACATTTAAATAGAGAAAAATGCTAATTTTTGCAATTTTTCGCTAAATTTTGGTGTTTTTCACAATTAAATACTGAACATATCGAGCAAATTTTGCCAGTAACTTAAAGTCCAATGTGTCATGAGAAAACAATCTCAGAATCGCTTGGATAGGTGAAAGCATTCCGGAGTTATTACCACATAAAGTGAAACATGTCAGATTTGAAAAATGAGGCTCGGTCAGGAAGGTCAAAATTGGCTAAAGAGGGAAAGGGTTAAACTCTCAATATGGCTAGAAAAAGAGAACTTTCATGTGAAACTCGACAGTCTATACTTGTTCTTAGAAATGAAGGCTATTCCATGCGAAAAATTGCCAAGAAACTGAAGATTTCCTACAACGGTGTGTACTACTCCCTTCAGAGGACAGCACAAACAGGCTCTAACCAGAGTAGAAAGAGAAGTGGGAGGCCCCGCTGCACAACTGAGCAACAAGACAAGTACATTAGAGTCTCTAGTTTGAGAAATAGACGCCTCACAGGTCCTCAACTGGCAGCTTCATTAAATAGTACCCGCAAAACGCCAGTGTCAACAGTGAAGAGGCGACTCCGGGATGCTGGCCTTCAGGGCAGAGTGGCAAAGAAAAAGCCATATCTGAGACTGGCTAATAAAAGGAAAAGATTAATATGGGCAAAAGCATACAGACATTGGACAGAGGAAGATTGGAAAAAAGTGTTATGGACAGACGAATCGAAGTTTGAGGTGTTTGGATCACACAGAAGAACATTTGTGAGATGCAGAACAACTGAAAAGATGCTGGAAGAGTGCCTGACGCCATCTGTCAAGCATGGTGGAGGTAATGTGATGGTCTGGGGTTGCTTTCGTGCTGGTAAAGTGGGAGATTTGTACAAGGTAAAAGGGATTTTGAATAAAGAAGGCTATCACTCCATTTTGCAACGCCATACCATACCCTGTGGACAGCGCTTGATTGGAGCCAATTTCATCCTACAACAGGACAATGACCCAAAGCACACCTCCAAATTATGCAAGAACTATTTAGGGAAGAAGCAGGCAGCTGGTATTCTATCTGTAATGGAGTGGCCAGCGCAGTCACCAGATCTCAACCCCATAGAGCTGTTGTGGGAGCAGCTTGACCGTATGGTTTGCAAGAAGTGCCCATCAAGCCAATCCAACTTGTGGGAGGGGCTTCTGGAAGCACGGGGTGAAATTTCTCCCGATTACCTCAGCAAATTAACAGCTAGAATGCCAAAGGTCTGCAATGCTGTAATTGCTGCAAATGGAGCATTCTTTGACGAAAGCAAAGTTTGAAGGAGAAAATTATTATTTCAAATAAAATTCATTCTTTCTAACCTTGTCAATGTCTTGACTATATTTTCTAGTCATTTTGCAACTCATTTGATAAATATAAGTGTGAGTTTTCATGGAAAACACAAAATTGTCTGCGTGACCCTAAACTTTTGAACGGTAGTGTACATGACAACATACATGCCAACATACATACATGCAAACATACATACATGCACATATGCACATACATACATGACAACATACATACTTGACAAAATACATACATACATACATGCAAACATACATACATAAATAAACTCACCTAAGACGTTCCCACGAAGATTTGAACGGTCCCGTCACTTTTCTTCTTACTGCTCCCATTCACAATAACAGAGCGGTGGGCGCAGATGACGTAATCACATGTGCCTGATATGATTACATCATCTGCGCCACAATGCATTGTTACTATGAATGCGAGCGGCGCCAAGTAGAAGGAAGATGGCAAGTATTTTTAAGGAGAGGAGCGTGTGATTGGCTGCAGAGGCCGCTGCAGCCTGTGATTGGCTGCAGAGGGCGCTGCAGCCTGTGGTTGGCTGCAGAGGCGGTCAAGTGGGATGAAGCGTCATCCCTGGAGGCCGGCCTTCTGACGTCATCCTGACGTGCGTGACGGCCACTACAGCCTGTGATTGGCTGCAGCGGTGACATGGATGAAACGTCATCGCTGGAGGCCGGACAGGAGGAAAGTAAGTATGAACGTATTATTTTTTTATTTTTTTTATTACATTAAAATTGTATTTTCCGCGCGCCACGCATGTACTGTCAAGGTTGCTGAAAGAGTTAGTGCAGCCCATAAACTCTATCAGCACCCTGGACAGTACCATGCTCGGCGCACGGAAATTACAGGTTCGGTCCGAACTAGTTCGGTCCGAATCGAACTTTTTCGTGAATTCGGCGAGCTAGCCGAACCGAACTTTTCATAAGTTCGCTCATCTCTACTAATGACTTTCTTAATGCCCAACTGGGCGTGTTTTACTTTTTGACCAAGTGGGCATTGTGGAGAGAAGTGTATGACGCTGACCAATCAGCGTCATACACTTCTCTCCATTCATTTACTCTGCACATAGTGATCTTACTAGATCACTATGTGCAGCCACATACACACACACTAACGTTACTGAAGTGTCCTGACAGTAAATAGACATGACTACCAGCCAGGACGTGATGTCTATTCAGAACCCTAACACTTCGGTAACGTTTGTGTGTGATTTACAGCACAGCAAGTGTAGTCTCGTTGGATTACGCTGTAAAATGTCATCTACAGCGGGATTACGCTTGCTGTGCTGTAAATCACACACAAACGTTAGCGAAGTGTCAGGATTGTGAATAGACATCGCGTCCTGGCTGGAGGTGATGTCTATTCACTGTCAGGACACTTCAGTAACGTTAATGTGTGTGTATCTGGCTGCACATAGTGATCTAGTAAGATCACTATTTGCTGTGTAAATGAATGGAGAGAAGTGTATGACGCTGATTGGTCAGCATCATACACTTCTCTCCACAATGCCCATTTGGTCAAAAAGTAAAACACGCCCAGTTGGGCATTAAGAAAGTCATTAGCATAAAAGTAAAATATGTCATAACTCCGTCACAAATGATAGTTTTTCTAAATAAAAAACACTGCTGTAATCTACATTACAGCGCCGATCAGACTATGTAGAAGATAGGGAACTTATAATGTGGCGACAGAGCCTCTTTAAGTCCCCTAACGTTCAGGGAGGATGTTTTAAACACCATTTATACATATATAGAGTAGTTGAGTTAACCCTTAGATATAGAAAGGAAGAGTGAGAGCGCAGAGCAGCCTGATTAATGAATTGTGACCATTTTATGACATTAAATAAACATTTTAAAAAAATTAAAAAACATGTAAAACAGTAATACAAAACATAATAAAATAAAGGAAGCACCATACAATATAGCAGAAAATTACTGTCCAGGTTCAAAATGAACCCTTGGGAAACCACAGGTAAGGCAACCCAAAATGGAGGGTGGTTCCACATAGTAAGAAGAGCAAAGATTACCAATTAGAGGCAGAAGGAGCTCCGGCACCTTCAATCAGAGGAATGAAGCAAAGGTAGTTCACTTATTTTATGTATATAAGAAATGTCAGCTGTAAGATTTAACCCCTTCCCGACATTTGACGTATCCATACGCCAAAGTCGGGTAGGGGAAGTATAGAGCGCTCCATACGATGCTGATGTCACCTGTATGTTACAGCTGACACTTCAGAGTAACGAGCGGGGTCGCGCTCGACCGCAGCATTTAAATAGTTAGAAAGAGGGGGGCGATCCCCTTTAACAGCTCATCACGCCCCCCGCAGCGCAATTGTGGGGTGGCGATAGTTGCTATGGCTGCCTGGGAGCCTAATGAAGGCCCCCAGGTCCGCCATCTTTGGACTCCTATTAAACCCTGCCTCCGGCAGAGCTTAATAGAAGCCTGTCAGAATCACGATATACTGCAATACATTAGTATTGCAGTATATCGTGCAAGCGATCTAACGATCGCTGATTGAAGTCGCATAGGGGGACTAATAAAAAAAGTAAAAATTAGTAAAATAGGGTTTTTGTTATGTCCAAAAAAATACATTTCAAATTAAAAGTTAAAAAAAAAAACCCTTTTCCCATTTTCCCCCTAGAGCAGAGTAAAAAAATAAATAAACATAATTAGTATTGCCGCGTAAAAGTCGGAACTATTATAATATATCATTATTTAACGCCGTAAAACAAAAAATTGTAAACGCCAGAATCTCTATTTTTTGGTCACCTCATCTCCCATAAAAAATGAAATAAAAAGTCATCGAAACGTTGCATGTGCCCCAAAATGGTATCATTAAAAACTACAGTTTATCCCGCAAAAAATAAGCCCTCATATCACTTAATTGACGGAAAAATTAAAAAAGTTACGGCTCTTGGAATTTGGCGAGACAAAATAAATTGTATTTTTAGACTTAGGTTTTACTTGAAAAAAAATGGTAAAATATAGAAAAAACTATATATATTTGGTATTGGCGTAATCGTATTGACCCGCAGAATAAAGTTAACATGTTCTATTAATTGCACAGTGAATTCCGTAAAAACGACCAGCAAAAAACAATGGAGGAATCTCTGTTTTTTTTTCATTTTCTACCCCACAAATATTTTTTTTCCCTTTTCCTAGCACATTATATGGCACAATAAATGGTGCTAAGAAAAACAACAACTCGTCCCGCAAAAAATCAAGCCCTCATAGGACTATATCGACGGAAAAATACAAAAGTTTTGGCTTATGGAAGGTGGGGAGGAAAAAATGAAATAGAAAATCTGAAAAAGTTATGCAGTGGGAAGGGGTTAAAGGAACGGAGAGAAACTTATCCATAGGAAAAGGTGGCACCTGAGAGGCCGTAAGTCCTGAATTCAGGTAGCCTCATGAGAGTGTTTGCCATCCTTTGATTTTATCCATTCCTGAGCAAGTGTTGGAGGAGTTTTTTCTTGGGAGGGGATCTATCGCCATCTTGTGGCTAGTAGAGAGACCAATTTGTCAGAATGGCTGCACCTTTTGGATCGAGGACAACATGAGTAGAGGTCTGCAAATAAAGAGATTTGTTGGAAGCGTTCTGGAAGATAATTTTTATGGATTGCCGCCTTCATTATCGCCTCCTTAAAGTGGTAGAAGTGGAGACGTGCAAGAACATCCCTTGACACACTGGAGGAAAGGTTCTTTGGTTTAGGAACCCTGTGGGCTCCGTCAATAAGGAGATCTCTTTCTTTAGCTGTAGGAATGAGAGCTACAAATAAATCGGTCAGGAATCCTGTAGTTTTGTGTCTGAGACAGATTCAGGAATGTTCCTGAACCTGATATTGTTTCTCCTGGAGCGATCTTCCAGGTCAGCTAACTTGAGCTTTATAATGGGAATATCATCCTCCATATCATTGTGGGTGCCAACCAGATAAGTGTGAGCATTAACAAATTCCTCCATATTTTCTTCTAAATGAGCTGTTCTCTCCCCCACCTCCTGTAATATTAGCATGCATAATGGAGATTGCTGACTGAATGTCATTGTGCAGACCGGGAGATCAGATGGAGGCAGCGCTGCAGCTACAAAATTCCCCTCAGGGGAGAGGGACGGAGGAAAGGGTAGTTTCTCCGGAGAGAGGCTGGGTGGTCTGCTCGTCTGCAGGTTTATCAGAGCCGGAGATATAGTAAGGCTGCTAGTAGGGAATGTGCTCACCTCCGTAGCTGCTAGTAGCTGTGCAGGTCTCCGGCGTATTCCGGCGCCATCTTGGGAGACTGGCGGGGAAAAAGCCGTTAGTTTCGGCGGACCCTGACCTTTCCTCTTACTCCTCGTCATTATTGCAGAATGCCCCAGGTTGAAGGGAGGTAAGCAGGCACAAGGAGCGTGTGTCCAGGTTAATTTTTGCTGCTGTTTGAGCCGCTAATGGAGAAAGTAGCGCGGAGCTCCGGCCTCACACGTCCTCTTCAATCGGCATCCTGCCACGACCTTTTTAACTAGATTGTAAACCAATATGTGTCCAAAGATAGGCAGCACTCCACATCAAGGTGAAAAAAGTCGCTTTTAATAGCCCTCGTGCAACGTTTCGGCTCAATACAAGGAGCCTTTCTCAAGCATGTTAACAGTGTACAAAACAGTGGTATATATGGAGGCTAAACAAATAGTCCCAATTAACAGGTGATTGATACAAAACAATAAAGAACAGCAAAAATGCCGTACATATCAATGAATATAAAAATACATATTGTGTCAACAATGATCATTCTCTAAGCAGATCAAGTGCAATAATTCCTCAGATGTATGAATAAAGTGCAAAAGTGCTAATTGTTACAAACAATATTAAACAGGTGCATATGTGTGCCATTTGTTAAAAACCACATTGCCATGTAATACAGTGGATCCATGTTCCAGTGTGCTGTTATGTGGTATTATTTCCGGCGTCCTGAGTTTCAAACTGCGCAGGTCTGTCGTTTCACAAATGAGGAATACATCTTCATTAAAATAAACGCTCTTTCCGGCAGAAACCCATTGTGCATGTCCATGCATGCGCACTGGTGATATGAGGTCGTCGGCGGCCATGTTTGGTGAGGTTTTCTCCCCTATAATTATATATACCAATGCGCATGTCAGCGCCTGCGCACTTCAGCGATTATCGTAAATATAAAACAGGACAGCAGTATGCTTATAGATATTAGTAATTGGGATCTCTACAAGTTATGGAAACAGAGGCTGCATTTTTTTGTAGATTAAAACGAAAAAATCCATCTCATAATGTGGATACTGTGATAAATATGCATAATGGAGCCTTAGAAAAATAATTTTTGCGGCTTCAATAATGATAACGTGTATATGTGTATTAATGTCATGGAAAAGGTCTCTGTTGTTGGCCTATGTCCTAGACCTCTAACATTCCAGGATAATATTTTCTAAAAATTTATAAAAAAGAAAGAGAAAAAAATAAAAATAAATAAATAAAACAAAAAACAAAAACACAAACTAGTCTTTCCGCTTATCCTGCCTACCCACCCCCATCCTTTAATAGCTCCCCAAGAAACATCCTAGAAAGCTCCTAACCCAGACATTGCTGCCTCCCCCAGTCATCCCCCAGCTAAACTACCTATTGTTGAAATAGATTATATCCCTTTTTTTTCCCTACATGTATATACATAATGTGGGGGCACATGTAAGCTGTGCAGAGTACATCAGGGGCATAGTCAGGTGGTATAATGATTGGGTAAAAAAAACCAGTAAAATAATCCATAGATGTGTGTTACGCTGTGACACAATCCTTTCTACACAGGCCGGTGTGTAACTGATAAATGTCCTTCCTTATCCCCCTTTTGGTCCACACTCCGCACCTTTGCAGTTTGGGGAATTTTGTTGGGAAGTGTTGTCTTGGTGAAATGCGGACACTTTCGCTTCCAGCAGATATGTTTGGGCCCTCCCATTCCTGGTTCCCTAATTTTAGGACCTTTATAATTCACCTCTTGAAACAGAAGAAATGTTCCCCTCGGGCCTGCACATCTGCATATATTTTATTTCCTGACTTATGGAAGCCTTCACTCATTTTATTTTTTATAGACGTAGTGATATAGCTATGGCTATTTGCGGGACGAGCTATCGTTTTTATTGGTACCATTTTGGGGTACATGCGACTTTTTGATCACTTTTTATCCTATTTTTTGGGAAGCAAGATGACCAAAAAACTGCAATTCTGGCATGTTTTATTTCGTTTTCTTTATATAGTGTTCACCATGCGTTATAAATTACATGTTAACTTTATTCTGAGGGTCAGTACGATTCTGGCGATACCTATTTATAGCACTTTTTTATATTATACAACTTTTTGCACCATAAAATTACTTTTGTAAAAAGAATGTATTTTTTTGTGTCGCCAAGTTGTGAGAACCATAATGTTTTAATTTTTTCTTCTACTTTTTTTGGGGGAAAAGCAATAACCCCAGCAATTTTGCCACTTTTTTGCATCCTAAATTTACATTCCGAGGTGCATCTGTTGCTCAGCGCTGCGGCACGCGATGTGACGCATCCACCATAGTTGAGAGTCTATGGAGGGATACGTGATGCGTGAAAAGATAGGACATGCCCTATTTTCCCACGGACCCTTCACACGGTCCGTTCAAACAACGGCTGTGTGATCGGCCACATTGAAAAACATAGGTCCGTGGGACGGCTGCTATTTCAACGGCCGTCCCACGGACATTTAACACGTTCGTGTGAATCAGGTCTTATAAAGTAAAAAACCTTTTTTTCCTCAAAATTATTTGTTTTTGTGTCTCCAAATTTGAAGAACCATAATTTTTTAATTTTTCCGCCGATGCAGCTGTATCAGGGCTTTGTTTTTCAGGAAGACTTGCAGTTTTTAATGGTACCATTTTGGTGTACATGCGACTTTTTGATCACTTTTTATCACCTTTTTTTGAAGGCAGAATGCCCAGAAAACAGCAACTCTTGCACAAAATTTTACGCCTTTTGCCGAGCGGGTTAAAGGGCGCAATAGCTTTATAGTTGAGGTTGTTACGGACGCAGCAATACCAAATGTGTAACTTTTTTACAGGTTTTTCATAATAAAACAAATTGTAAGGGGAAAAAGTGGGTTTTTCATGTTAATTTACTTGGGAATTTCATTTATTTATTACAAACTTTATTAACCCGTTAGTGACCGCCAATACGCCTTTTCACGGCGGCCACTAATGGGCTTTATTCTGATGCATATGCCTTTTTACGGCACTGCATCAGAATAAAGTAAACAGAGCAGGGAGCTGTCAAATCTCCCTGCTCTCAGCTGCCAGACGTAGCTGAGGGCTGGGAACATCCCTGCTCGACCGGGTGAGATCGACATTAGTATAGATCTCACCCGTTTAACCAGGGGCGTAGCTAAAGGCTCATGGGGCCCGATGCAAGAATTCTTACTGGGCCCCCCCCGCAAACTTCTCATGGCCGACGGTCCGCAGCTTTCAGCTGCATCGCTGGGTCTCCTAAGTGACCCAACAATGCAGCACTAGCAGCCGGGGGCGTCACTATGGCTGGGTTCACACACCCTATTTACAGACGTAATTCGGGCGTTTTAGCATTGAATTACGTCCGAAAATGCGTCTCAAAAGCGTAGGCAAACATCTGCCCATTCATTTGAATCGGTCTTACGATGTTCTGTGCCGACGGTCATTTTCTTTACGCGCCGCTGTCAAAAGGCGGCGCGTAAAAAAGACGCCCGCGTCAAAGAAGTGCCTGTCACTTCTTCAGACGTAAATTGAGCCGTTTTCCATGGACTCCATAGAAAAACAGCTCCAATTACGTCCGTAATGGACGCAGCGAAAGACGCCTGCACATGCCATTACGGCTGAAATTACGGTGCTGTTTTCTCCTGAATACAGCACCGTAAATTCAGCCGTAACGGACGCTGCCGTGTGAACATACCCTCAGGGCTTAAAATGTCAGGGGAAATAGCCCCAATACATATGTGTCCGCCCCAAAAAAAAATGTGTGTATAGGAGACAGCATAGCATATCTATAGCACTACGACCCTATCAACTATGGATAGGGAGAAAGAGGTTTTGGATCCAGCGTAGCTGCAACTAAAAAGGAACTCGTTCCAAGTTTAATGAAAAAATATATTCAATTAAAAGAGGTCAATCGGAATGATGTCCTCAGGTGCTGGGAGAGAAGTAGGAACCATCCCAGCCATGACTAAGAACGCAGCTAGCGTTTGAAACGCGTAGGCTTCCTTTATTTTCCTACTTCTCTCCCAGCACCTGAGGACATCATTCCGATTGACCTCTTTTAATTGAATATATTTTTTCATTAAACTTGGAACGAGTTCCTTTTTAGTTGCAGCTACGCTGGATCCAAAACCTCTTTCTCTTGAAATTCATACAACGCGTGCCGACGCGAGGATCCGTGCGAAGTCTACAGTACATCAACTTGTACTTACAAGGTGAGCTGGAGGTTCTCCTCCTGTGTTTTTCTAACTATGGATAGGATTAGATACAGTGGCTCAGCAGACAGTATCACACATGATAGGATTAGATACAGTGGCCCAGCAGACAGTATCACACATGATAGGATTAGATACAGTGGCTCAGCAGACAGTATCACACATGATAGGATTAGATACAGTGGCTCAGCAGACAGTATCACACATAATAGGATTAGATACAGTGGCCCAGCAGACAGTATCACACATGATAGGATTAGATACAGTGGCTCAGCAGACAGTACCACACATGATAGGATTAGATACAGTGGCTCAGCAGACAGTACCACACATGATAGGATTAGATACAGTGGCTCAGCAGACAGTACCACACATGATGGGATTAGATACAGTGGGTCAGCAGACAGTACCACACATGATAGGATTAGATACACAGCTCAGCAGACAGTATCACACAAGATACGATTAGATACAGGGCCCAGCAGACAGTATCACACATGACGGGATTAGATACAGGGCCCAGCAGACAGTATCACACATGATTGCATTAGATACACAGCTCAGCAGACAGTATCACATATGATTGGATTAGATACACAGCTCAGCAGACAGTATCACACATGATTGGATTAGACATTGCCAGGGGCGGACATACCGCATGTGCAGCCGGTGCAGCTGCACAAGGGCCCCGCGTGGGAAGGGGGCCCGTTCCTCTGCTGGCCGACTCAGTTCTCAGCTGCGCGATGCTGAGGACTGAGACAGAGGCCCGTGGACAGTAGCTGCGAGCCCATCAGCGGGCCCCCCGTGGACAGTAGCTGGGCAAAGAAAATGTGGGCAAAGAAAATAAAAAAACTATACTCACCTCCTCCCTCGCCTCCGTTCACCCGCCGCAGCCCCCATCCTCCTGTCTCGGTCTGTGTTACAAGTGTACAAGGCTGCACTGGTGACGCGCTGCCGATGGCACGTGACCGCTGCTGCCAATAACTCCTCATTGGTGTGCTGCTGAGGACAGTAGTTCCACAGCAAATCGCTGTTGAGGGCATTGATTGGCTGCAGCGGTCATGTGCCATCGACCGCGCGTCACCACAGCAGCTTTGTAAACACAGAAAGGGATAGGGGCTGCGGAGGGGGAACGGAGGCGCCGGAGGAGGTGAGTATAGGTTTTTCATTTTCTTTGCCCACATTTAGGGACTTAGTTTAGATAAGAATTTAACCCGGAAAAAAATGTGTTACTTGTGTTCTAAACTGGTAATAAAATGTACAATATAAATCTTCCTTCATAATTTTTATTAGTAAGGTTTATTTTTATATGCATATATATGTTTAGGTAACTTTGTCGGTATTGGGGGGGGGGGGGCGGGGGGGCCCTGGCACATTATCTGCACAGGGGCCTTTTGCAGTCTGTGTCCGCCACTGGACATTGCGTCTCCAGCGCTGGACCCAGGATAGGTAAGAATAATAATTTTCCTTCTTTATGTGTTACTGATTATTTTTTTGTGTTTGTGTTTTTTTACAGGTTCGGTTGTTGGACTACGTCGGATTCGAGGACTTCAATGACGGCGTTTTTTTTTATTCTCAATAAAATGGTTAATGAGGGTTGTGTTTTTTTATTTCAATAAAATATTTTTTCTATGTGCTTGTATCTTTTTAAACTTTATTATAACCGCCTTAGTAATGGCCGTTGGCTGATTGACAACCCCCATTACTAAGGCTGGGCTTAATGTTGGCAGGTGCAGAGGCCAACACTAACCCCCATTATTACCCCGGTAACCACCGCCACCAGGAGTACTGGGAAGAGTACTGGGAAGAGTACTGGATCGTACCCGGCTCTTCCCAGCACCCCTGGTTGCGGTGGGTACCGGGGTAATAAAGGGGGTTAGTGTTAGCCGCTGCACCGGCTAACACTAAGCCCCGCCTTAGCAATGTACGAACCAGTACCCGACCATCTGTAGTGACGGGCAGGCACCAGGGTGGCCGCAGGCTGGTAGCATTAGGCTGGGGAAGGCCAAAAACAGTGGCCCTTCCCACCCTTGTAATGCTGCCTGCTGCTGCTGTGTTGTATCTGGCTGGTTATGAAAATCAGGGGGGACCCCACATCGTTCTTTCCAATTTTTTTTTAATTTTTTTTTAAATGACGTGGGGTCCCCCCCATTTTTCATAACCAGCCAGATACAATAAAGCAGCAGCCTATCATCACCAGGGTAGGAAGGGCCACTGTTTTTGGCCTTTCCCCTCCTGATAATACCAGCCTGCGGCCACCCCAGTGGCCGACCATCACTACAGATGGTCAGGTACTGGATCGTACCCGGCTCTTCCCAGCACCCCTGGTTGCGGTGGGTACCGGGGTAATAAAGGGGGTTAGTGTTAGCCGCTGCACCGGCTAACACTAAGCCCCGCCTTAGCAATGGACGTCGTCAATCAGCCGGCGGCCATTACTAAGGCGGTAGTAATATAGTTTAAAAAAAAACACAAAGACATAGAAAAAATATTTTATTGAAATAAAAAAAAACCCACACAGCCCTCACTAAGCATTTTATTGATAATAAAAAAAAAAGCCGTCATCGAAGTAATCCTGGAATCCGACGTAGTCCAACGACCAAACCTGTAAGAAAACACACAAAAAATTATTAGTAACACGTGTTAGGCTTAGATACAGGGCCCACCAGACAGGATCACACATGGGCCATGTATCTAAGCCTACCATGTGATTGGCTTAGATACAGGGCCCAGCAGACAGGATCACACATGAGCCATGTATCTAAGCCTACCATGTGATTGGCAAAGATACAGGGCCCAGCAGACAGGATCACACAATCTGTGATCCTGTCTCATGGGCCCTCTAAGCCTGCTACATCGTAGGCTTAGGGGTTGTACAGTCCCTAAACATTAATGGCCTATCCACAGGATAGGCCATCAATAGCTGATGTGTCGCCCGGGACCCGCAAATCAGCTGTTTTGAAGGGGCCGCAGCACTCGTACGAGAGCTGCTTCCCCTTCATTTCACTACTCGCTCACACTGTGAATCGCCGACACGGATTCACAGTGTGACCGGAATGAAGTGACAGGAATGAAGGGGAGCAGCTCTCGTACGAGTGCTGCGGCCCCTTCAAAACAGCTGATTGGCGGGTCCCGGGAGTCGGTCCCCGCCAGTCAGGGCTAACCTTACCTTCCTCTTCGGCAGCGGCGGGAGTTCTGTCGTCTCGATGCTGTGCGCGGCGCATAGCGCTGTGACGTCATGCGCTGCGCACAGCGCCTGACGTCAGGACCTCCGCTGCCATCCGGAGCCAGGAAGGTAAGTAAAGTATGTTACTATAGTAACAGGGGCCCGCGGCCCGAGTTACTATAGTAACTTTTTATTGATGTGGTGCGGGGGGCCGTGGGCCCCCCTGGCTTCGGGGCCCGGTCGCAATTGCGACCGCTGCGACCCCTATAGCTACGCCAGTGCGTTTAACCCTTCAGATGCGGTGCTCAATAGCGAGCACCGCATCTGAGTGGTTTTGGAGGGAGGGAGCTCCCTCTCTCTCCCACCGACACCCGGCGATAAGATCGCCGACTGTCTGTGTCTCCAATGGCAGCCGGGGGCCTAATAAAAGCCCCTAGGTCTGCCTGTACCGAACGCCTACTAGATCATGCCGGAGGCATTACCTAGCAGATGCCTGTCCGTGTTAAATGGACAGGCAGTAATACACTGCAATACAAAAGTATTGCAGTGTATTACAATAGCGATCGGAGAATCGCACATTAAAGTCCCCTAGTGGGACTATTAAAAAAGTGAAAAAAAAAAGTTTAATAAAGTTAATAAAAAAAATGTTTAAAAAATAAATATGAAAAACCCACTTTTTCCCCTTACAAACTGCTTTAGTATTAGAAAACGTAAAGTAAAAAAGTTACACAAATTTGGTGTCGCCGCGTCTGTAACGTCTGTAACGACCCTGACTATAAGCTATTATATTACTTAACCCACACGGTGAACGCCGTAAAAATTTTTAATAAAAAACGACGGAAAAATTGCTGTTTTCTGTGAATCCTGACTTTAAAAAAATATGATTAAAAAGTGATAAAAAGTCGCATATACTCCAAAATGGTACCAATAAAAACTACAAGTCTTCCCGCAAAACAAAACCCCTCATACAAAATAAAAACGTTACGGCTCTTCAAATATGGAGACACAAAAACAAATAATTTTGAAAAAAAAGCGTTTTTACTGTGTAAAAGTAGTAAAACATACAAAATCTATACAAATTTGGTATCGTTGCAATCGTAACAACCCGCTGAATAATGTTATTGTGTTATTTAGGGGTCTTCACTATGTGATCATCTGATTGCTTTTATAATGCACTGCAATACTTCTGTATTACGCCTGTCAGTGTAAAACTGACATTAACTAGAGGCAGACCTGGGGGCCATTGTTAGACCCGCGGCTGCCATAGAAACCATTGGCACCCTGCGGTCACACCCTCCGGTAGCTGAGAGCAGGGAGATTTAACTGCTCCCCCCGCTAAAATGTATTGTGATGCAGCGCTGTAAATAGTCAACTGCATCAGAATAAAGCCTCTTAGTGGCTTCCATAAAAACACCTATGGTCAGTCACTAACGAGCACCAGTGTCATAATATCTATAAAGGGTTACAATTGTGGGTGCTAGGACTACCCCTTTTAGAGAGCACAGGAAGATCATTTGTGGGGATATATATATATATATATATATATATATATATATATATATATATATGTTTGTGCCTCGCATCTCACTGAAAAGGACATTGGGAGGAGCATTATATCCACACAGAAAATCTGAAGGTTAGTCCTATTGAATGACATGTGGCTAATCCTCATGCAGATCTGCTGCACACCTATGGCACATCCACAACAGAAATGACTCGGATTTAGGACATTTCAGTACCATACTAGTGTATGCCTCCCCAAAATGGTACGTGTAGAAACTACAACTTGTCCTCCAAAAAGAACAAAACCCCTGACTGAAGGGATTGTAGACTACTCAACCTTCCTCTAACCATTAAATCCTACCCGCTTACAATTATTTAGGATTTTCTATATCCTTGGATAAACCCTTATCACCCCTTTCGAATACAACCATATAAATACAACTACTTTTGGTTTTCAAAGGCCACAGCAGCCAATTTTATTATCCATCAACATTTAAAACTTTTAAATACAACTAAATAAATAAATAAATAAATAAGAACCTGTTCACATGAGCGCTGCCCTTACGTTGAAGGTTTCCGTGGGTTTAACCCCCCAACGGAAAGGCAAATGTAAACCTTAGGTTTCGTTTGCATCACCATTGATCTCAATAGTGAAGGAAACTTTGCTAATGGTTTCCGTTTGTCACCGTTGTGAACGGGTTCCGTTTTTTTGATGGAATCAATAGCGCAGTCGACTGCGCTATTGATTCTGTCAAAACAACGTAAAAATCGACGTAAAATTATATTGAAAAATATAATCTTACTGATCGAGCATCATTCTTTAATCTGCAGCTGACCCACGCACTTAAGGTGGTTTTACACGGCCCATCCTGGGTCGTGTAAACGAGCGCCGATCAACTAGAAAGGATTGATAGCAAAATGTTATAAAAAATTACTTAGTCAGAAATTGATAAAGTTCCCCCATTTAATAAAAAAAAAAAAAGGTAGTCAGGAGTAGTAGGAGAATTGGAAGATAGAAGCTGACAAGAGATTATATCAGGGATTAAACATATGGCTTTAAATTCAGCACAAAGACTCTCTCCATTCTATACCATACATAGGTTTTATTATTCCCCTGGAAAATTGACCTAAATGTGCCCAACAAGGCAGCGGTCCCCAACCTTTGTTGCACCAAGGACCACTTTCATGCAAGACAATTTTTCCACGGATCGGCGCACGCGGGGGGGCGGGGGGTGTTGGTTGGATCACACGCATCACAAAACACCCTGCAGACTGCAATTAGATGGAAATAAAGTAAAGTGGGAAACGTTTTTAGGGTGAGATCACACGTCGCGTAATTACTGCGGATTTTCCGCAGCGTCATTTGTTTTGCGAAATATCAGAAGCATAATACAGTGGCAGCAAAGTGGATGAGATGGAACAAATCTCATCCACATGCTGCGTAAATACTGAGCTGACAAACGCTCAGAAATTTTCATGCGGTGCAGTTTTATTCCGCAGCAAGTCAATTCTATTTACTGCTTATTTGTTGCGGGTTCAATGGGGAATTCAACGGGGAGGTGAAACCCACAACAAATAGCAGTTGTTGCGTTCATTAGGGCGAAATCGCATCGATTCCACCACAAAAAAACACAACTCAGAAAAAAACAATCTTATACTTACCCAGAAGTCTGTGTTTCTTCCTCCAGGCGGGCATGCTGGGAAGACGTTTCATCCCATGTGACCGCTGCAGCCAATCACAGGCTGTAGCAGTGGTCACATGGGATGAAACGTTATCCCAGGAGGCCGGCCTGGATGACGTCAGACGCCAATCACAGGCTGCAGCTGTCTCCTGGAATGAAATGTCATCCCAGGGGGCTGGCCAGCTAGCAGGCCGGCTAAATGCTGCAGTTTTCCGCAATGGACATTCCAGGCGAAAAACTGCACCACAGTTTGGTGCGGCTTTTCACCCGGTATTCCCTGCAGCCACCGTGGCGGATACCGCGGACCGGTATCAAATTATCCACGACCTGGTATTGGTCCGCGGCCCGGTGGTTGGGGACCACTGCACTAAGGGACTCAGGGTGCCTGAGATGTGGGGAGGAGGAATCGGACAATTTACATATATTATAGAAAAAGGCCCCTTATTGCAGTATAAACAATTTCTACCTATTTTTATAGGTTCTACCTATAGGACTAATTGGAAGACGGATTAAAAACAGAGTGGTGACTTTTAGCTCATTCAGAAGAGTGTGATCCTCGTCCGTGTGCTGTCCGTTTAAATAATTGACCGCACACGAACAAATGCATTTCAATGGAGCTATTCAGACATGCGTGAATTTTCACGCAACGGGTGTCCGTTGCGTGAAACTCAGTGCATATCCTTTATTGGTCCGTTTCTGCAGACGTTGTCAAATATTGTGGTCTATTGGTGCGTTAACAACACGGACAGCACACGGATGATATCCGTGTGCTGTGCGTGTTTCATGCATCAGTTGCTAAGAAATGCAGAGAAATAAAAAAAAATAGAAAAGGGAGTGCTTGCAGAGGATAATCACGGAGGTGAAAACGGATGGCACACGCAAAGCACACTGAGGGCACACGAACATGAAATGCAGAAAATACGGTCTGATTTTTGTGCACAGAAATCAGACATGCTCGTGTGAATGTCCCTAATTCTATGCTAGGAAGTGAATTGTGAAAAACTGAATAAGGAAAGAGGCTCCGGTAATTGAGATGAGGGTCAGATATTCAGATTTCTCCATCCTCAGAGAGAGGTTGTAAAAGATGTTGGGATAGATGGGCATCTCGGGATATGCCCCAGGAGGAGTATAATATAGTGACTGGGGGTGCAGGACGGTAGGGTAGTGGAGATTTTTATACATGATTTTTTTTTGTCTTTTTATGTGAAAGTATGGAGGGGTGTAGTTGTAGGGGGTGGGGGGTAATAAGTTGGGCAGTGTAATACACAACTATATAATGGGATTCCTCACGGTCTAGATGACAGATGGACTCCATATTTATTAGGTTTCTGTGATTGTGACACATAGCTGGTCATAGTTTTCTGACGTTGTATTAGAAGTATTCACTTATAGGGGGTTTTGTTAAATCAATAATAATATCAGAGGTAAGAACTAGGTGACCTGAATTAGACGTCTGACAGAGGTCTGTGCAATGCAGTTACCCCCAGCACTATCAGGATATGCTATAACTGGTATTATCCTCCTGCTAGAAGTTACCAATATGAATTTTGCTACTAATTATAATCTATCGTCTGAAACAAGTTGTGCAAAAGTTGTGTATTTATGTAATTGTATAGTACTGTATTCGGAGTAACCTTATTCAATGTCTGATATATTATGTATTCTATACTTATATGTGTTTGTTTTTTTTACGGAAAATAATAAAGATTTAAAAAAAAAAGAAAAAAAAAGAAAGGGTTAAAATAACTGTTACAGGAAATGTGGAAGACTTGTCCATAGCAACCAATCAGGTTGCTGCTTGCATTTTGAATCCTGCAGTCAGTTAGAAACCGTTGGTACCTGCCATATTTGGCTGATGGTGAATGCTGAAGAAGCAGTGGTTGTTTTCTTCCTACATTTATACAATAACTATTATTGATAATGTTCATGACAATTATCATCGGGAGCATTATTGTAACAATTGCT
Organism: Rhinoderma darwinii; assembly: GCF_050947455.1. Taxonomy (NCBI): domain Eukaryota; kingdom Metazoa; phylum Chordata; class Amphibia; order Anura; family Rhinodermatidae; genus Rhinoderma; species Rhinoderma darwinii. Next base: position 86,112 of record NW_027461779.1, read on the forward strand.
CTGGGCCAGGCGATAAAAGAAAGTCCAATAAGGGTCCTATGCTCAGACCCCTCAGACAGGGTCTACACACGGAAGGACAACGAGACACAGGTCAGTTGCATTTGGAAATCAGAGACTGAATTTACATTTGACCCAACTTCTACAGTGGATGTGAATGGCCCCCCACCAAATTGTGCCTGGCACAGAAATAGAGAAAAACTATTTGATACATTGGCCTGGTCTGGCACCATAAAAGTCTCCACCACTGTTGATGATACAGTCACTGTACATTGCATCACTCCCACCTGCTCTTTACCTACTTGTATTCACAAGAAAACCACCATTACATTGTACAAACAAGATGTCAAGTTCTTCTTCAGTCCCCCATCCCCCATTCAGCAGTATGAACTTGTATATTTTGGTTGGTGTGCCAAGATGAAGAGCAGTGCCTGGAAATATGAATTTTCCAGCAGGCAAGGTGAGGCAGCGACTGTTATACCAAGCAATTACCACACAGAGATTGAAGACTCGGCTTACCCGGCAGGTCTACGTGACTACTGTTCTACCTACTACAACTACAAGGTCCATGTTAGATATAGCAAAGTGGGAAAATATGTGGCTACTCTTACTCTCCAAAATAACATGATGCCCGAGCTGGTGGTGTCTATAGAAGTTGAACGGGCTCTGCTGTATGTACTGAGGGCCACCTCTCCCCTACTTCCCCCTAACACTGAGGTAAAACTTTCTTGGATGTTTGAGCAATTGACAAATAAAGTGTCTGCCTTTCAGCTCACAGATGAAAATAGAATAGGGAATTGGGATGTGGCCTTCACCAAATCTGCAATTAACACCGTGTTTTGTTCATCACCTTTCAGTACTAGTGGACATGGATTTGCAGTTGCACATTTCTTAACCAATGGGAGCAAAATAGGAAAAGTCAATGGGGATTTTTTGTACACCAAAGGTGCTGTTGCCTTGACCGTCAACCTTAAATCTTCATTCTCTATAAAACTAAACCCTAGTATTAAAAAAAGCAACACCTACTACTTTAGTCAAACAAGTGGCCTGCACTTCTCATCTGAGAATAAAGAGGACATGAATGGCAGCGACCACTTTATATTCCTTCAACAGGAAAGTTTTGTATATTTGTTCCAGCTTAAGTTTGTAGATACAGAAAAATTCTCTCTCACAGTAGCCGTGTATTTAAACAGAAAAAGCCTTTTGTATAAGTCTTTAAATGATACGGGTCTGGAGGTTCACCTGTTCAGTAGTGGATCTTCATTACTGTATACATCCATATACATAGTTTGGTTTATACCATTTCAACATCCATCTTTACAGTGTGAATGGACCTTTATACTAGAACTATATGGGTCTAAAAAAAACTACCTGTTCAGAAATACAACATACACCTATACAGATAAGGTTTCCAATGCAGCATCATTCATACCAGGCATTGTCCTACCATTCAACCCCAGGTATTATGCAGGCTTTGTAGCCAAGGTGAACTTTACTAGAAGTGGAGTGAAGCCTGTCGTCCTAAAAGCTGTGTATGGCAGACATGACAGGAAAGTATTAGAGACCTCGGTATACTGCTACAAAGTCTTCTGTCAGATAGATGAATTCCACATAGAAAGACCTGCACATCCAGCAATTATAGTGTCAACAAGAGGAGCACGTCTTTCCATTTTTGTAGCCATACAAGTAAATTGCTCTGCCATGCACGGGGTAAATATCTTGTGGAGAATCTATAGCGTTTCCTCAGAATCTGACACACCAGTCTGGGATAACTATTTACAATTGCCACAAGTATTAGCAGTAAATCAAAACAATATTGAAATTCCAGAGTTTTCTTTAAATTATGGGTTTTATGTTTTTAACGTCTCCATTGACATTGCTACTGCTGATGATGATGAAGAGTCCTCACGTGCCAATACAGATTCTGTTGTTGTGGAGGTAAGGGAGAGTGACTTGATAGCTGTCATTTCAGGGGGCTCTTATAGGACTGTTGGTTTCAGTGAAAAGTGGACTCTTGACGGGCATTCTTCATATGACCCAGATTCACTAGATCCATTTGAAGGGCTGACATTTTCATGGTATTGCTCAAAAACTGCATCTGATTACCAGACTATGACTCTAAGTACAGGAGAAAGCTGTCAGTCAGAACAAATAAGCTTATTATGGGTGAACCCGAGTGCTGTCAGCCAGTCTGTGGAGCCTGAAACCTTACAAGGCAACAGACATTACCATTTTAGACTGTCTGTTAGTAAAGCAAACAGGACAGCCTATATTGATCAGACCGTTTTCATTGCTCCCGGGTCTCCACCTGCTGTCAGTGTTAAATGTATAGAGAATTGTCGGAGAATTTTAGTTCCAACTGAACGATTTTCTTTGTCAGGAAAATGCACTGATTGTAGTAAAACAAGCCGGCCCCAGTATGAATGGTCTATACGTCAGAGTTCAACAGAATTGAGCTTTGACTGGAAGGCAAAGACCACTACTGGAAGGTCTATTGCCTACATGTCCTTCATGGCTTCAGCATTTATAGATATTGCAGATATGTGGTATAGTCTTGATCTAACAGTTACGACTTGGACTGGTGCACCATCGGCTTATAAATACACATTTTATGTTAATTCCCCTCCAAAAGCTGGCAGCTGTAATATTGAGCCGTCTATTGGCATCGCTTTGCAGACTAAATTCATTGTTAGTTGTAAAGGATTCTCGGACAAAAATTTACCGTTACGTTATAAAGTTCTAACAGCTTTAGATAAAGTAAGTTACATAAGTTCATTGCAGCAAAACTCATTAGGTGTAATTATTTATGATGGCTATAACAGTTCCACGTCACCATTGTTGCTGCCAATCGGAGCCCCTGATAATTCCTATATTTTGACCGTATATGTTCAAGTGTCCGATGCTCTTTCTTCATACACACAAATAGCCCTAAGTGTAACTGTGGTCAATTCATATGAGGATCAGCCAGAAGAATCATCCATTGAAGAGCTTATTTCCCATGCCCATGACCCCACAATGAGATTTTTTCTTGACACTGGAGACTTTTTAAAAACAGGGCATTTTATATACATGATAGCCTCTGTTTTAAACAGTTTTAAGACCGACACCTTTGTACAAGCTTTCATGGACAAGAGAAGTGAATTGAGAGAAAGTCTTCTGAACATGTCATCTAGTATAATGATCACAAATATCATGGCTGTCAACCAAATAATCACAAGTATCAGCCAACTTACAGAAGAGGCCAAAGAAGTGAATACAAAATCTCAACACATTGCATTGACAAAGTTAAGAGAAGTTAGTGTCGCCTTAACCAAATATAGGAAAGGAATCATTGGTTCCGTAGAGAGTGAGAAGTTAAGCTCTGGTATACTAGAATCCCTGTCCAATGTTCTGAATGCCTCATTAATAAAGATGGACAGATTTGCAGCTGAAATACCTCTTCCATCTGTGGACGTGCTTAAGAACACTTTATCTGTACTGGAGACTGTGACAGATGCTGTATCATTTGGGAAAGTTCCTGGAGAATCGGAAACGTCCATGGTAACCAATAATTTTAGGATCACATTAAAAAGAGAAGAAAAATGGGATCTTTCTGGCTCACATAGAAAAACAGAGAATACGTTCCCATCTTTTTTCCTAAAATTACATGATAATGAATCGACTGTACCTGTTGATGCTATTGTAACATATGCGTTTTATGAATTCCTGGAGGATCCTCTGCCGTGGTTAAAAAATGGAAGAGATATTGATACGGTGATAACTGGGTTTTATATGGTAGCTCCAGATGATACAGGAAGGTTAATGAATTTACATCCTACTCAAGTTGATGTTATTATGAAAAGAAAGAATATACCTCCCGTTTTTGATATTTGGGTTTCACCAGATGTTCATAAAACAACAAGTGGAATATTTTGTTTTGAAGTTGACCAAACATCGGAGGCAGAGTGGTTTGTGCAGTTTTTTTATGCAGAAAGCATCATCTTTGATATTTCACTTCACATTGGGGATAATATCACAAATAACCCTGTTGCATTTTTCCGTATTCCTAATTCAGAAGAGCAAGCAAAAACAAGCGAAGACGAAAACATAAAGACTTGGAATTCCAAAATGATTCGCATTCCATTGGAATCTTTCCCTGAGATCTCGCTCATACACAATATTACAATTGAACTGACCACTACATTTGTTGTTTGGCGCAAAACAAAATTATTGCGCGCATCTATCTTTAATATTGCTTGCTTAGACTTTGAAGACATGGGAAATAATTGGAATGAAGGGAACTGTAAAGTAGGTAATTTTTCAAACAATACAGTGATACATTGCATTTGTGGGGGTTTGACAAAAGCACAAAGACGAAATGTGCCCTTTCTGAAAAAAAGACACACATTTCTATCAGCCAGAGTATTCGTTCTGCCTAATCCAATAGATTTAACGAAAGTTACTGTCCGATCTTTACAGTCAAACTTAGTGACATTGCTTTCTGTTCTTGTCATTTGCGTTACTTATCTGGGATTGTCTATGTGGGCGAGAAATAAAGATATAAGTGACCAGACAAACCGAGATGCAATAATGTTACCAGCCAATAGCCCAGGCCATGAACATCGTTATAGTGTTACTATTTATACTGGCAGTGGCTTTGGATCTGGTACCACAGCAAAAGTGTATTTGGAAATTATGGGCACAGAGAGAAACCACCGTGTATTGTGTTTAACATTCCCTGGCCGTCAGTTATTCAGACGAGGAGGGATAGATACATTTATGTTTACTACTAGCTACCCCTTAGGAGACATATCTAAAATCCGAATATGGCATGATAATACTGGGAATTCTCCTGGCTGGTTCCTAAGCAGAGTTAAAATTGAAAAAATGTTTAGTGACCAAGAATGGTTTTTTGTGTGTCAGACCTGGCTTGACGCTGAAAGACATTATGGATTAATACATAGATCATTCTCTCCTATGAATACTCAACAGCCGCTAGAAAAATCAGAATATTTCTATATTATATTATCTTGCCGGCTCAGAGAAGAACATTTGTGTTTTTCCGTTTTCCTCACTAATTTGCCATTAGCTTTGACCAGATTTCAGAGACTTTCGTGTAGTTTTGTGATTCTCATGTGCAGTCTGCTCATCAACATCATTTTTTTCAACGCAGAAAAAAGTGAAATCGATGAACCCGAAATCCAGGTTATTCGATCTTTTATGGTGGGACTTCAAAGCTCCACAGTTATGTTTTTTATAGAGTGGCTAGTAGATAAATTAATACCATTTTCTGCACTGACAAAAACATCTTTAGTAAGTGACACAGCAAACCAGGATTCTTCTGGAGATGGAACAACGGAAAATAGTTCAGAAAACATAGGAATGGAATCTCGTGTCTCCCCCATGGAATGTTTACCCACCAGGCAACGCATGTCACATAACAACTGTGTGCTCCCGGAAGACATAGCGAATCAAATAGATGTATTAGAGGATAGTGATACATGTACTGAAGAACACCCTGAGACACAGCAAGAAAATGTCATGCTAAAAACATGTTATAATGTGTGTAACCATCTGAAAGGAGCTTCATGTTTTCTTGTGGCTTGGGGGTCTAAGTATGTTGTGTGGGGATTACTTTTTAGCATGACCATTATATCAGCAGTACTCATTATATTGTATGGCTTGTCATATGGGTTTAATTTGTCAATGATGTGGCTGACCGCGTCTGTAACATGTTTTTTCCAAAACGGTTTTCTCCAAATTGCCAAAACTGTATTCTTCAGTTTAATTTCCTGCATTAGGCCAAAATATTGCAAAGACATCCCTTGGCCATGTAGACATATGTCAAAGAATAGTGTACTAGAAATTCAGAGGTGTTACAGTTAAGAAAAATGTTGCATTTCACATGTTTAGCACTTTGAAACATTTATCAAATAAAAAAACAAAACGCTAATAATTCTGAAAAATGCTCTAAATAAAAAAAGTTAGTTTATCACAGTCTGTGAATGGATTATTTTTACGTTTAATCGGCTGGAAACAAAATGTATTTCTGCCCAAGTATAAAAACATTGGCATGGGGTGGGTGTAGCCTGTATAACACCAGATTAGTTATCTCAGTGCTTTGGAACATGTGCTTTAATTCCAGAAGGTTTCGGCTAAAGCTGACTTTACACCTTAAATGGATATTCCCAGAATCTTCAATTATCACCGATCCACAGCATTGGGGATAATTGTCTGATCGCTGAGCGCCCCAGCCCTGGGACAACCAGCGATCTTAAGAACGGGAGTCCCGAACCCCCAGATCTTCCTCAATGCTCGACTGTAGGCATTGAATGGAACGGCTGTCCAGCGTGCGCTCTGTGGCTCTATTCAAAGTCCATGGGAATGACGGAAACAGCCGAGTAAAGCCCTTGGCTGTTTCCATCAGTCTCATAGACAGTGAATGGAGCGGTGAATGTACGCAGCACGACACAGTGATCTTTGGATGTTCGACCTGTATCGTGTGTAGCCCCAGCCCAATTGACAAAACTGATAGTATATAATGATTAAATGATGGGCATAAGGCCTCATTTACACGAGCGTAATATACGCGCGTGCGACGCGCGTGCTTTTCACGCATGTCGTACGCACCTATATTAGTCTATGGGGCAGTGTAGACGATGCGTGAATTTTGCATAGCGCGAGTGCGTTGCGTAAACCTCACGACATGTTCTATAATCGTGCGTTTTTCGCGCATCACGCACCCATTGAAGTCAATGGGTGCGTGAAAACCACGCATGCCGCACGGAAGCACTTCCGTGCGAACTGCGTGATTCGCGCAAGAGCTGTCAAAAGGATGAATGTAAACAGAAAAGCACCACGTGCTTTTCTGTTTACAAACATCCAAACGGAGTGTCAAATTAGAGATGAGCGCACCGAACTTCACCGGGTTCGGCCGAACTCGTTTTGACCGAACCCGGCAAAAAATGTTCGGGTACGCGACGGCAGGAGACAGTCACTGTCCACGGTGCTGAAAGAGTTAAACTGGTTCAGCACCATGGACAGTGACTTCCGATCACAATATACATGAACGTGTAAAAGAAAAGTTCTGACTTACCGATAAACCTCCCGGCTTCTTCCTCCAGTCCGACCTCCCGGGATGACAATTCAGTCCAAGTGACAGCTGCAGCCAATCACAGGCCAAGCACAGCCTGCAGCCAATCACAGGCTGCAGCGGTCTCATGGACTGCCGCGTCATCCTGTGAGGTGGGGCCGGATGACAAGAGAGGGACGCGTCACCAAGGCAACGGCCGGGAGACCGGACTGGAGGAAGCAGGAAGTTCATGGTAAGTATGAACGTCTTTTTTTGATTCACAGGTTGGTGTATATTTTGATCGGAACTCACTGTCGAGGGTGCTGAAAGAGTTACTGACGATCAGTTAGCTCTTTCAGCACCTTGGACAGTGACGGGCGTCGACTAGCCTCATCTCTATGATGGCGGCTGCGCGAAAATCACGCAGCCACACATCATACACGGATGACACACGGAGCTGTCAAATGCCTTTTGTGCGCGCAAAACGCAGTGTTTTTTGCGCGTGCAAAACGCACACGCTCGTGTAAATCAGGCCTAAAAGACTGCTCATGGAGATACAAGCTTTAGGCTGCGTTCACACGTAGCATCCACAGCGCAGCTGATTGGCGGATGGCGAGCTTTTCGACAAAGTTATTATTTTGGTTTCAGGACTTTGTATGTGCAATTCAGCGTTCACTCAATAGTTTAAAATATTTCACTCATGTAAGTTTAATAGGTTGTGGATTGTGGATGGTGTCGTGGTTTGACAGCAAAACAGCAATTTTACCTGAAAAACCGCGCTGCCATTAACAGTCATTAAAAAAAAGTGCCATTTTTGTGGTTTAATCGCATGTGGGCGCAATTTATTGGTCACATCATCGTGCTGTGGCCGCTATGTGTGAACTCAGCCTAAGGAGCTTATCTGAGTGAAATAACTTTACCCATTTAACCATTGAGTGAATACTGAATTACACATACAAAATCCTAAAGCGAAAAAAACCTTGCTGAAAAACATGCTGGCCTGCCCCACTTTTTCAATGGAAGTGATTGTTTGTTTTTATTGATATCATTTTTCAATATAAACCCCTTCCCAACATTTGTCGTATGGATACGTCATTGAAAGCCAGTGCTTCCTGTATTTTACCGTATTCATACGACAAATGGATGGCACCGGCTCAGAAGCCGAGTCGGTGCCATCATCGCCGAATGTCAGCTGTGTATTACAGCTGACATCCGGCTGTAATGGCGGGGACCGAAATTAGCTTAGATCCCCGGCATTAAACCCTTGAGGGTATGTTCACACGGCTTATTTTTGGAAGCAGAACGCCTCCAAACATCTGCCCATTGATTTCAATGGAAAAAACAGCGTTCTGTTACAATGGGCCGTTTTTTTATGCGGCCGTTTTGAAAAAAACGGCCGCGTAAAATAACAGCTGCGGAAAAGAAGTGTATGTCCCTTTTTGGGACGTTTTTGAAGCCGTTTTTCATATACTCTATTGAAAACAGCTCCAAAAACGGCCGTAAAAAACGCAGTGAAAAACGCAGCGAAAATCAAGTGTGGCTTAAAAAACGTCTGAAAATCAGGAGCTGTTTTCCCTTGAAAACAGCTCCATATTTTCAGACGTTTTTGAGTTTGCGTGTGAACATACCCTAAAGGGACAGTGTCATGATTTTTTTATTATTATTAATTTATGTGTTTTTATTTAATAAAATATTATATTGACATTATTTATTTTTTCACATAAAAATTTTTTTTATTAACACATACACAGATGGAATACGGCAGCTAGAGTGTATACGGCTCTCATTCATTGTATCCTCTGCTTCTGCTATGTCACTCTGTACTGCGCAGGCACAGTTCAGAGCGACCCAGCATAGAAGCTGGTTTGTAGTTGGAAAGCCGGCGCCATTAGGAAGACCGGCAGCACTGCAGGTAAGGTGTTTGTCCATGTCTGTCTCTAGCGGACCCCCTGCCACACCCCCCCCCCTCGTGGCCACCCCCGCACACCTGCTGTAACTGTGTGTGTGTGTGTGTGTGTGTGTGTGTGTATAGCAGAGCTGTATGTGTGTGTGTGTACAAGAGCTGTGTGCTGTGTGTGTGTGTAGCAGAACTGTGTGTGTAGCAAAGGCTGTGTGTGTGTATGAGAGCTGTGTGTGTAGCAGAGCTGTGTGTGTAGCAGAACTGTGTGTGTGTAGCAGAGATATGTGTGTGTGTGTGTGTGTGTGTGTGTGTGTGTGTGTGTGTGTGTGTAGCAGAGCTGTGTGTATAGCAGAGCTGTGTGTGTGCGTAGTGTGCGCAGAAGAACTGTGTCCTATTTTTGTGCAACGGAGTATGCAAGGGCACCGCTGATCCTTCATAGCCGCTTATCAGGTGCTTTGAAGAATCAGCGACAAGCACCCCCCACCACACTCACACACACAAATCCCGCCAAACATGCAGCTGTGCCACACACAACCCCCCCACACTGATCTTTTTTATGCAAAATTATATTTTAAAACGCTTGCATAAAGAAGTAACGGCTCGTTTTCCCATTGATGTAAATGGGAAGCTTAATCAAGCATTTGCCACCTTGTTTGCGTGTTTTTTGACGCATTTTGTGTGTGCATTTTGGCGAATAATTAGGACTCCCATTGACTATGGGAACATTTGGCGTGTTTTACGTGCATAGTAATTGACTCGACACTTCTATATTTACACAGCGCGTTTTTTAAAAACACGTGTCTAAAAAAGCGGGTTGTATATACTAACAGCGCACTTTACCAATTATGTAAATGATAAGTGCAATCAAGCGTTTTTTGATGCAGTCTTTGGTACGTAAAATGCACCAAAAAATCACTCCAAATACACGCCATGTGAACCTGTCAATTGAAAAGTCATTCACTTCACTTTCATCATTTTTAGGGTATGTGCACGCGTAGTGTTTTCAGACACTTTTCGGGCAGTAAACGTCTCAAAAAACGGCTGAAAAATCAGAAGCTGAACGCCCACAAACATCTGCCCATTGATTTCAATGGGAAATATGGCGTTGTGTTCCAACGGGGCATTTTTTTACGCCTTATTTTCAAAAAACGGCACGTAAAAAGACGCCCCACGAAAAAGAGGTGCATGTCACTTCTTGAGCTGTTTTTGAAGCAGTTCTTCATTGACTCTATACAAAAACAGCTCCAAAAACGGCCGTAAAAAAACGCAGTGAAAAAAGCAAGTTTGATTAATAAACACCTGAAAATCAAGAGCTTTTTTCCCTTGAAAACAGCTCCGTATTTTTAGACGTTTTTTATTAAGCGTGTGAACATACCCTTAGCCTTTTGGTGTGTCCTATAGCGTCTACCAGCTGCATTGTACAATCACTCCCAAAATGGGAGCCGGACAATGCTTAGCAATTTGAAGACACCTTTTCCTGGCTTGTAGACAAAAATATGGAGGGGGGTGAGATTCCCTTACACATTTACAGCAGCTGTGAGTCAGCTTGCTTTACCTTATTCACCTTGCTGTAATTCTGGGAAGTACTCCCTCTGGTGGCCAGACATCCACCTGTAATGGCAGGAACCGGAGCAAGCTCCGATCCCTGCCATTAACCCCTTAGATGCAGCGATCGCTGCATCCTTGTGGTTGGCGGCAGATCGGCAGCCCTGCCCTGCAATCGCAGGGCCGCCGACTGCTGCTATGGCAACAGGAAGCCTAACGATGGTCTCCTGCTCTGCTATTATGTAAGCCGATTAGGCCCCGCCCGGAGGCAAAGCTTAATCGATTTGCTGTTAGTGAATGACTGACAGATCTGATACATTGCACTACATAGGTAGAGCAATGTATTAGAAAAAAAAAATCAGACAGTTGGACCTTCAGGTCCCCTAGTGGAACTTAAAAAAAGTGTCAAAAAAGTTTCAAGTAATAAAATAAAATACAATCGTCCTTTTCCCTTATCAAGGCCTTTATTATTATTTTTAAATTAATAAACCACACATATTTGGTATCGCCGCGACCGTAACAACCTGAACTATAAAAATATTATGTTATTTATTCCACGTGGTAAAAAACCCATAAAATCTATACCAGAATTTCTGTTTTCTGGTCACTTTGACCTACAAATATTGGAATAAAAAGTGATCAAAAAGTCGCATGTACCCAAAAATGATACCTATAAAAATTATAGCTCGTCTTGCAATGAAAAAAGCCCTCATACAGCTCCATCGACAAACAAATGAAAAAGTTATGGTTCTCACAACTTGGCGACAGAAAAAATACATTATTTTTACAAAAGTAATTTTATTGTGCAAAAATTTGTAAAACATAAAAAAGTCTATAAATTTGGTTTCGCCGGAATCGTACTGACCCGCAGAATAAAGTTAACATGTAATTTATAATGCATGGTGAACGCTGTATAAAAAAAACCCTAAACAAACTATGCCAGAATTGCGGTTTTTGGTCACCTTGCCTCACAAAAAAATTTGATAAAATATTATCAAAAAGTCGCATGTACCCCAAAATGGTACCAATACAAACTACAGCTTGTCCCACAAAAAACAGCCCTCATACCACTGCGTCTATCAAAAAATAAAATTAGTCAAGGCTCCAATAAGTCCGGAAATAAAATATATGCAGTTGTGCAAGCCCGAGGGGAACATTTCTTCGATTTTAAGAGGCAAAGAATCAAGGGCCTAAAATTAGGGAGCCAGGAAGGGGAAGGCCCAAACATATCTGCTGGGGTGCCCGTATTATACCAGGACAACACTTCCCAGCAAAATTCCCCAAACTGCAAAGGTGCCGAGTGTGGACCAAAAGGGGGATAAGGAAGGACATATATCAGTGCGACACCGGCCTGTGCAGAAAGGATTGTGTCACAGCATAACACACATCTATGGATTATTTTATTGTTTTTTTTTTTACCCCATTATTATACCACCTGACTATGCCCCTGATGTACTTTGCCCAGCTCACATATGCCCAACTGTGAAATTAATCCCCATCACTCTTGAGTTCCTTTTCTCCATAACAGAATTTGTCCAGGATTCATTCATATTTACAAAAATGACCGATCGGGAGAGATTGCACATACAATGGTTTGATGTACAGAAATCTAAAATGGCTGTGGACGGAGCCTTTATTTATAGGTTCATGCTTTCACTTAAGACACAACCAATCAGATGATGCCAAGTACATATAGGTATACACCCAACAATACTTCCATATAAGGTAATGACTTTATTCCTTGTACTCATCTGTTTGGAATGCCAGATGATGTAATCTTTACCCTATCTTAGGGGATAGGGAATGCATTCATTTAAGAGAAGATTAAAAACATATCTAATACACATCTAATACATATCTCAAACAATATAATGCAGTCATTTTGTATTGATAATATTAATACAAAATAAATCTAACAGGTATTAGATTTATTACTGACAGTTCCCCTCTTTTTGACAAAATACTGCATCCAACTATTCTATCCCTATGGGAACCGATATCCTCTGAAGGTGAAAACTCGGATCCTCCTATCCCTTCCTAACCTAGTATGGTGTCCATTAGATTGGGGAATCTACCTATCATGAGTTACAGCTGAAACTGTGGTATTGTAATGACGGGGTATTGAGACAGACAGGTGAGCCCTAATCTACACGCCACTCAGTCCCTGCCTACTTGCATGGCCCGTCCTAGGCGACGGCGTACAACTGAGCGACAGTCCCTACGCTCAATATGTGTACGACAGACAAACAGACAAGGGCACACAGAAGCTAAGGGAAATGGGGCAGTTGCCCATGGCAACACCGTGAGCAACAGGAGTAGTGAACAAGCCGAGTCAAACCAGGAAACGTAGAGCAGGAGCGTAGTCAGTAAAGCCAGGGTCAAAATGAAGCAAGCTCAATAATAATAGCAGGAGCAGCAGAGCCAGGAAACAGGAAAGAATCACAGGCAAAGACAAGCAGGAAATGCAGGTATAAATAGACCGAGGGCGGGAGCTAGAACCGTCTGGCCTTGCTGTGATAGGTTCTCCCACTCCTGAGCCTACCAGCCTGAGTGGTAGCAGATCGAGTCACTCTATCAGACCTAGGAGCAGGTGCAGACTGATTACCCACGGGTGTCGACACAGAAGCTGTGTCTGGCAGATCCTTTACAGGTATATCACGGATTACACGGGTAGCCACATAAACAGTGGGATCATCAAACTTGCCTTGAGATCCTTTCCCACAGATCATCTATAAATCATTTACCTAAGAGTGGGGTGTTCCTGGCCACACAAATCTATTCCTAATTATATGATTCTTTCCTAACACCACCACGATGGACACATATGTCGACCTGAGAGGGGTTTCATCCATCACAGTAGGCGCATATCCATCCATCATCCTTAATGAATTGAGGCGTGGGAACTGTTACTGGAAGCAGGGATGTAGAAGTTATTTTATGTCCCAATGTTTCTCCTTTTTCTACACATAGAACTTTAATCTGCGTTGGGTTTTTATAACTAATTATAGCTATTATCCTGCTCGATATCATACGTGACTTGCAACAGGCCAGAGGGTTCTATATAATGGCAGCAGGCAGGGCCTACTATCTGACACATACCTCCTTGGGATGGTATGAGATAGTCCAGAACTACAGCATGCTGGATAGTTACTAAGATAAGCTAACTGGTAAATGTGCTAGTTATATTTAAAGCATCAAAAACATATTCTGTAATATTGTCAAATAAGTCAGCAAGCTTTTCAATATTATGTGCATTTCTTACAGATAGCCCTACTAGTATGAGTGATAGGCCTAACTTTTCTTGCCAGGGAACATATACTAGGGATTTAGCCTTACTCGGGTTAGCTTCCCTCTTGAACAACATATGGTTTGATATGTTACTGTAAGGATAATCATTATCTTCCCATACCCATGTGGCTGACTGGAGTCTAGCTAATGTACAGGTTCCTTCTGCTCCCATAGGTATCCATTTATATGCATTATTACCACACTATATAGATATCATCCGGAAGCTTAAAGGCGCCACTCCTATGATGTACCATCATATCTGCTAATTCCACAAGTCTTAGTGAATTATGGAAAAGGCACCAGGGTTCACTAGTCTTGTTACCCATGGGGCTATGATATCTTTCCTGTCTGTATATGGAAGGATCACTATGATTAGAATTATCCCCAAGATCAGGAATAGCTCCCCTTTGGGTACAGGTGGTATTTTCTCTTTTCGTAAAATTTGATGCCCATCCACAAGCTTAATCGTGCACATACCAACCTAAACAGTCATTTGAATGTGGCATGTGACAGCCTAGATAATCTGAGGCCTTCTAAAAGCTAATTTTCAATTTACTACTAGTAGTATCTCCCAGCTTAAGTGCCATCATATTGACCCCTTTCCAATTTCCTGGGATTCCTTATCTGTAGTCCATCATCCACGGATGCACTCTTTTAGTAAGGTTGACCACCCATCAAGGGTCAAAAACATGCCCTACTATTGTATGAGGGACGCTGACATTCGTCCACATATGGTAATCGTACAATGTCAAGTTCCAACCATCGGACACAAGTTAGTCATTTTTTACGACAGTCTGATGATATTTGATAATCTTGTCTCAATTCTCCTTTGGGATTTAAGGATGTAATACATTGGAGTAAAAGATAGGTTACAATGATGAAGCCTCGGGGTTCAGAACCTTCTTGCAGTGACCGGTAAATATCCAGGAAGCTTTCTCTTCAAGTTTTACCGAAGTGGAAATGGTCAGCTGGCTTGATACGGTTCGTTACATCCGGGCTCAAGAGTTATCCAGACGTGTGTCTTTATCATTATCCAATCTCTGGGCTTAACATAATGAGACCCTGCAAGGAAATCTGGATCTGGAAGGGAACCATAAACACGATAATACAAAGAAATTCTATTTTTATTCAGTGCTCCCACAAATGCAGTAAGATCTTTCTGTTTGGAGTGACTCTGACTGAGTGTAACGCTATTAGAAGGCATTCTGTCCATGTTTTTCCTGTCTCAGACATTGCCTTTTGAATTTTTAACTTCAGTGTACCAATTCATTCTTTCTACCGCCCCACTACGCTGGGGGTGATGGGGTTTATGGAACGTGTGTTCAATGTTTAATGCTGACATTACTTCTCTAAATATTTCCCCTGTGAAATGTGTAGCTGGATAATTTTCTATGGTTTCTGCAACACCAGACCTACATATCACTTCATTACGCAGCTTCTTAGCCGTTTTTTTGCATTGGCTGTTGCCACAGATCATGCTTCAGGCCATCCTGAAAAGATATCAACACAGACAAGGACATATTCATACCTACCAACCTTGTGTAGCTGTATGTAATCAATCTGCAGTCGCTGCAATGGGTACAATGGCCTTGCGGTATGCTACTCGGGGGCTTTTACTGTTCTCCCTGTGTTATGGCCGGCACAGAGAAGACATGTCTGCACATATCGGGTAGCAGTGTTGTTGTACCCAGGGACAACCCAGAACCTGGAAACCAAACTTACCATTGCATCCATGTGTTGGTTCATCTGTCATCATAGGGTATTGGACCAAAGGCCGGCTTCTGAGGTTCCCCATACACTGGACACTGGGATACGCCCCCTAACGCCTCTTGGCCGCTTGCACCGCCTCCTTTACAGGAGACGGCGTCCGGCGCCATCTTGGCCACATTGAGTTGAACCGACACCATTTTATTCTGCCCGCTTTCCCGCTCCGACTCCACTGTAGAGGCCGAAGCTGGGGGATTTGCGGGGCTTGCGTCCCGAACGGAGCTCTCACCTGGTCCGAAACGCAAGGAAGACAGGTAGGAATACTTATAGGATACCCCACCTGTCTTCTTCCGTCTTATCTTCCATAGCTTTTTCTTTTGCACTTTGTCCTCCTCCGGTGGCAACTGAGCTCCAAAACAAATGTTCTGGAGGGACACTGGGGACTCCTGCAGCCGTATTTGCGTGAGCAACCCCCGGGGGCTGCTCACTGCCCGATTCAAAGTTTTGTACACCTTGGCTGCAGGAAAGTTCCCCACTTGCCCCTCCATTACTGCCTTCCCAGGGGGCCTCCGAGCCCATCTTCGTCTCCTCCCGGATTGGCATCCTCTCCACCTCCAGACTCTCCTCCACTTCTGCGGCCTCCACTTCTGCGGCCTCTGTAATCCTGGCTTCCTTTTCTGCAGCCTCCAATGCCTCTGCACTTTTAGCAGCCTCTTCATTTTTCCTTTCTTCCCCTTTGTAGGGGGTTTGGTTACATTGCGTGGGGGATGCCATCAGGGAAAACCTCTCGTCATTCTCCAGCTTCTCCCCGAAGGCTCCCCCACCGGCCACGATCTCCAATCTCCTTTCCTCCACCGCCTTCACTTCCTCCAGAATTTGTTTTACCTGGAAACTATACCGGGACCTCTTGGCGCCTGTTGTTTTCGCGGCTCGTCCCCTGGCGACTGCCAGATCTTCCCGTAGCCGCCGCAGGGACTTACTGAGGTCCCGGTATTCTTCCAGTCGGGCAGCTAGGCGGGGGCTGAAGGTTTCCACCGACTTCCCCGACCGCAGTAGCCCCCACTCCTCGACCGTACTCTGGTCCCTGGGTCGGGTATCTTGCCTTGCTGGGCCTTCTCCTGGGCCTTCTCCTGGGCCTCCACCTGGGCGTACTTACATCTCCTCCTCCACGTCTCTCCTCTCGACACCTTCCAGAGTCCCAGCATCAGGGGGGGCCACACAGATCTTTCCACGGGATGACCTTCACACCCCTGATGCTGGCTGCATCTTCCCAACAGGTTGGGAAGACCCTCTACCCCCCGCCTGCATGCTCAAGGGGGTAGAGGTCTGAGGCTCCATGTATGAATGGAGCCTCCTTCACAGACGTTTCCTTAGCCCAGGCAGGTGATATGAACCTGGGCTGGTGAAAAAAGGAAACTCCCTCCATCCTGGGTGTGGTCCTCACAAATCAGACACAGCAGCAGCACTCAGACACAACCTCCCTCCTCATTAGTCACTGCTGGTACTCTTTTAATAAAAAATATAAAACATTACAAAATATACAATATTTGCAAAACACAACAAAAAAAATGTATGTACATTTCTGTACATCAAAATTAATTTACCCAGCCTGACCATTCTTACATACATCCCCATGCATACATAACTATAATCCCATACTCATTCATACACACACCTATACCCCCCAACCCCATGGAAACATAACTATAACACTATATACAGCATACTTATTATAACATACTCTTATAACCTTGTGCCAACCAATGGCCCCCTAAAAACCAAAATCACCACATATATAAAACAAAATGAATAATAATCACACTAATAATAGAAATAACAAAATAATAATAATAAACTCTAAAAAATAAAAAATTACCATCCCATGGTGCACTTACTTCAGTGCATTATGTAAATGAAAAAAAAGTACAAAACCCTCAAAAAATAATGATTTTTTTTTTTAAATGATTTTTTATTTTAGATTTTTTATTTTTTTTTTATTTAATTTAACTTATCCACATTCATGCCTAACCTTATACATACTAACTTTTTCATCACCACCCATCACCTCCCCTGACCAGCATCACGCCTCATGTCCTCCCATGTCCGCATAGTTCGGATGCTGGCCCCCAACACCCAACACACCGACCCAGCCCGATCCAACGTCACATCTCCTCTTCACATCCACGTAGTCCAGAATCAGGCTGGGCACACCCCCAGGCCCCCCACCTATGTACTGCCCATCTTACCTCAACATTCACACAAACCCATGCATACACCTATACACCATTCAAATCATAACAGACACATAACTATAACCAAATAGCATACTATATACATAAACCCGAAAACCTAAGTTTGGCCGCTTGTAAACCCTTTTTCTGTCTCCAAAAGCTCAAAACAAACACCTACTTGTGCTTACTCAGCCCATCAACAGAGGGGAAGGAGAGGAAAGCCCCCCTAGAGCACCAGCCCAGAGGCCAAAGCCACCCCCAACCACCACCCCGGTCCCTATCGCTAAACCTATCCAGCTTCCCTATCTCTATCCCTTATTACTTTATAAACTAATCTGTCCCTCCGGCTGTCCCTCATTCTGTCCCTATCACTATTTCACGGTGTCATGGCCAGGTGTAGACCCCTACCCCCAGTCTAATACCCAGGGGCACCCCCTCCCCTCCCCCTAAAGGTTGGTTCGACCTAAGGCACCTAAAATTAAAGCCCCTCCAAAGTCGAGAGGCCTTGGATGCACCCAGTCTCTCAACCTCCAGAGACCGGACCTTCACCAGGTCACCCATGATATTCCTACACACCTCGTCCTCCAGGAGGATTTTAAACTGAGTCGACACGAAACACAAAAATACCTGATCACTAAACTAACTAAAAAATAAGTGCAATGATCCCTTCCACCCAGTTCTCCGAATGCCCCATTGGCCCAACCAGCGTAAGGAGAGGTTAGTCAGACCGGGCCAACCGATGGAAGCTCCCACCCGTTTGTAAACCTCTTCATTGAAGGGACACCGAAGCAAGAAATGGTCCATGCTTTCCAGCGTGTCACCGCACTCCTCCCGAGGACAACCTCTTTCATCTGAGTTTCTATACTTCAGATTGCCCCTTACATACAGCCTCCATGGAAGCAGCGCCAAGCCAGATCCTAAAACTTCTGGGGAATCCTCACAGAGTTTAAAAGTTTTAATCCCACCACGAGGTCTCTACTTGGGCAGTTCCTGAGCGCCAGGGGCTTCTGAAAGCAGGTCAACAAGACCTTTCTGTCAAGAAATTTTCTCGACATGGTCTTGATCTCCCTCGCCTCCAGACCCCACCGACGAACAACCTTCAGAACCGGGGCAGCATGAGTCGGGAGGTGCCCATGGGGTGCACGCAGGTCTTTCGCTTGGCCTCCTGTCTCCCATTCCTGGAAGGTAGGCCGAAACCATCCCCTGCAGGAGGATATCCACAGAGAAGCCCTTTCTCTTTCAAAGAGGTTCGCCAAATTGATTTTAACCCCTTCCCGCATTTTCATGTACAGTTACGTGATGGGAGATGGTGTTTTCATGCAATACCACGTAATTGTACGTGAAGGAGATGGAGCTGGCTCAGGAGCTGAGCCAGCGACATAACGACCGTGTGACAGCTGTATGTTAAAGCTGGCACCCTAAGGTATCGGCCAGGACTGGAGCTAGCCTACGATCCAACCGATTAACCCCTCACATGCTGCGTTCAATAGAGATCGCAGCATGTGAGGAGTTTATAGCCACCGGCACCCCAGCAACATGATCGCTGGGTTGCCGGTGGCTGCAAAGGCGATCGGAGGCCCAATACCTCCCGGTCTGCCAGCAACGAAATCCTCCTATGACCCGTCGTCGGCGGGGCCCAAAAGGCTTCCGGTACCATCGGCAAGATGGCACCGGCTCAGCTTCCGGCTCACAAGCTGAGCCAGCGTCATCAGCAGTGGGTGTCCGCTGTATGTTACAGCGGACATCCCACTGTAAAGGCAGGAAACGGAGCTAGCTCTGATTTCTGTCATTAACCCCTTCAATGCAGCGATCCAATGCAATCGCTGCATCAAAGTGGTTTGTATGAAATCGGCAGCCTGCCAAGCGATGGCAAGGCTGGCGACTGTTACTATGGCAACAGTATGCTTAACAATGGCTTCCTATCTGCCATTACGGAAGCCGATTAGGCCCCGCCCAGTTCTAAAAAATTGCACTACATAGGTAGTGCCAATGTATTAGAACATCAAACAAACAGTTGGAGCTTCAAGTCCCCTAGTGGGACTAAAGAAAAGTGTAAAAAAAAAGTGCAAAAAAAGAAAAAATAAAAGTTGCCAAAAATACAATAAGGCTGGGTTCACACGACCTATTTTCAGGCGTAAACGAGGCGATTTACACCTGAAAATAGGGCAACAATACGTCGGCAAACATCTGCCCATTCATTTGAATGGGTTTGCCGAAGTACTGTGCCGACGACCTGTCATTTACGCGTCGTCGTTTGACAGCTGTCAAACGACGACGCGTAAATTGACTGCCTCGGCAAAGAAGTGCAGGACTCTTCTTTGCAACGAAATTTGAGCCGTTGTTGATTGAAGTCAATGAAGAGCAGCTCAAGATTACGGGCGTCAAAGACGCTTCGCAATAATGCGAGGAGGAGCTTTTACGTCTGAAACGACACAGCTGTTTTCTCCTGAAAACAGTCTGTCTTTTCAGACGTAAAAGCCAGTTCTCGTTTGCACATACCCTTAAAGTTTCAAGCAATAACATAAAACGCAATCGCCCTTTTTCCCTTATCAAGTCTTTTATTATTGAAAAAAATAATAAAGACATACATATTTGGTATCGCTGCGATCGTAACGATCTGAGCTATAAATATATTATGTTATTTATTCCGCACAGTGAACGCCGTAAAAAAAAACAAAAACTAAAAGATACTAAAAGATACTGACATACTTGCTATTTTTTGGTCACTTTTCTTCCAAAACTTTAAATAAAAAGTGATCAAAAAGTTGCATGTACCCAAAAATGGTACCTATAAAAACTATAATTCTTCTCGCAAAAAACAAGCCCTCAGCTCCTGCGATGAAAAAATTAAAAAGCTGTGGCTCTCACAACTTGGCGACAAAAAAAATCCATTCTCTTTACAAAAGTTATTTTATTGTGCACAAAGTTGTAAAACATAAAAAAGTGCTTGACTAGCCTAAGTAGAGTCATGTGCTGATTAACCATTTTACCTTTATTCCCCTTTTTTCGCCCCCTTCCCAATAAAGATACGTGACAACCGAGGTTGGATGTGAAATGGCCACAGCAGCCGTTTATTTATTTAACATTGATTAAATGCAATTTAATCCGAAACATTCAAATAACTCTTTTAGGAATTCGACCAGAGAATTCCTACTATAATTCACATGACTCAACATGGGTCAATTAACACTAAACAGAGCAGGGGAAGTCCTTGAAGCCATTTTTCCGATTTCCTTTAAATTAGCCATCTGCAAACCACCACCAACTATTTACCTCCAGCTGTAAACCAGCTCGGAAGCACCGCTCACCCCTGTAGATGGCTCCAACCACCAGAAGACCACTTCAAAGGGATAACACCCTATGAAGTCTTCAAATGATCTACCATTTTTTGGGGGACGCATACCCCCGTTGCGACCCCCCCAACATTTTGTACTGACCAACCTCAAGGCTCCCCCCGCCAGCTGCCATGACACCCGGACCTGCTTAAAAGAAATAAAACAAAACACAAGTTACATAAGCATACATCAAAAGCACAAGAAACAGATAAACCCACACCCCAATCCCATAAATGGAACCTAATTCAGGGCGGGTGGGTGGAAGCTAAGTTTTTTGCTTGTTTCTCCTCCCGCTTCTTCCGGCTCAATGCCGAAAACAGCGGGAGGAACAGTTACCACACCCTGGCTCCTCCCATCTCTCCCTCCTCCCTCACCTAACCTGTCCTTCCTATTGGCTGAACCCTCCCTCCTACGGCAGTCATGGAGGCTTCCCGTTAAGCCCTCCGTGCTGCCGTCCAGCCTCTGCTATAAATTAGGTATCGCCAGAATCGGACTGACCCACAGAATAAAGGTAACATGTAATTGATAACGCCTGGTGAACGCTGTATAAAAAAAAAACTAAAAAACTATGCCAGAATTGCTGTTTTTTGGTCACCGTGCCTCCCAAAAAATAAAGGATAACAAGTGATCAAAAAGTCGCATGTACCCCAAAATGGTACCAATAAAAGCTCGTCCCGCAAAAAAAAAACGCCTTCATACCACTACGTCTATGAAAAAATAAAATTAGTTAAGGCTCCAATAAGTCAGGAAAGAAAAAATATGCAGTTGTGCCGACCCGAGGGGAACATTTCTTCTGTTTCAAGTGGCGAATTATCAAGGCCCCTAAAATAAGGGAACCAGGAAGGGGAGAGCCCAAGCATATCTGCTTGAAGTGAGGGTGCCCGTATTATACCAGGACAACACTTTCCCGGCAAAATTCCCCAAACTGCAAAGATGCCGAGTGTGGACCAAAAGGGGAATAAGTAAGGACCATTTATTAGTGAGACACCGGCCTGTGCAGAAAGGATTGTGTCACAGCGTAACACACATCTATGGATTATTTTATTGTTTTTTTTACCCCATTATTATACCACCTGACTATGCCCCTTATATACTCCGCCGAGCTTACATGTACCCCCTACATTATAAACGGAAACACCAGTAAAAGTACAAACAAAACTACTGCCAAGCAAAATCCATGCTCCAAAAGCCAAATGGTGATCCTTCCCCTCTGAACCCTACAGCATGCCCAAACAGCATTTTACTTCCACATATATGGCAGCGCCATACCCGGTAAAACCCTTTTAACAATTTTTTGGGTGTGTGTCTCCAGTGGCACAAGATGGGCACGACATATTTGGCACTGAAATAGCACATCTAGGGAAAAATTTTAATTTTACTTTGCATCATTTGCAGCGCAATCATTTATGGAAAAGACCTGTGGGGTGAAAATGCTCACTACACCCCTTAATAAATGCCTTGTGGGGTGCAGTTTTCAAAATGGCGTCACTTCTCAGGGGTTCCTTTTATTATTTCACATCAGAGCCACTGCAATTGTGAACCAATACTCTGTGAATCACCGAATTAGGCCTCAATTTTGCATGGTACTCTTTCACTCCTGAGCCCTGTCAAATGTTGAGGAAAAAGATTAGGGTCACATGTAGGGTGTTTCTAAAACCGGGAAACACAGCATATTAACCCCTCCCCTCGCAGCCCTTTTTTCAGATTTTCATTTTCGTTTTTTCCGTCGATATAGTCCTATGAGGGCTTGATTTTTGCGGGACGAGTTGTAGGTTTCCGTTGCATCATTTATTGTGCTATATAATGAAGTAGAAAATGGGAAAAAAAGTTATTTGTGGGGTAGAAAATGAAAAAAACAGCGATTCCTCCATGGTTTTTTGTGCGTAGTTTTTTTGACGGAATTCACTGTGCAATTAAAACAACATGTTAACTTTATTTTTTGGGTCAATACGATTACGGCGATACCAAATATATATAGTTTTTTCTATATTTTACTACTTTTACAAGTAAAAACCTAAGTGTAAAAAATAAAATGTATTTTGTGTCGCCAAATTCCGAGAGCCGTAACTTTTTTATTTTTCCGTCGATTAAGTGGTATGAGGGCTTATTTTTTGCGGGATAAGCTGTAGTTTTTAATAATACCATTTTGGTGTACATGCAACGTTTTGATCACGTTTTATTTCATTTTTTTGTGGGAGATTAGTTGACCAAAAAAATAGAGGCTCTGGCGTTCACCGTGCGGGTTAAATAATGATATATTGTAATAGTTCAGACTTTTACGGACGCGGCGATACCAATTAAGTTTTTTTTTTTTTTTACTATGCTCTAGGGCAAGGGCGTAGCTAGGGGGGGCAGGCGGGGCATGTGCCCCAGATGCAACTACAACGGAAGGAAGGGGGGGCGCCGACCAGGGGAGTGGAGGCATGTGCCCTCCGGGCCGATACCCCCATAGACATTTAGTGCCATGGGCAGCACATGGGACAGGAGTGGGAGCTGTGTAATGTATGCACGATGTTCTCCTGCACAGGCAGAGCGTGTGTGTGTGTGCTCCGGGCAGCTGCATTATACGTCACATGTGACGTCATATAATGCAGCCGGCCATACACTCTGCCTGTGAGGAGAACACCATTGAAGTGTTCAGCTCCAGCTAGCAGACAGACAAGCAGGGAGGATGGAGGAAGAGAGGGATGGGGAGGAGCAGTCTTATCCACAGCTATTCTCCTGCCTGCAACGTGTGACCCCTCATAACATGAAGATCCCACTACGGAGCTCCGAACTGATAAGTACAGCTGTGTATGTGCAAGTAGGGGGAGGTGTGTGTGGAGGTGTGTGTGGAGGTGTGAGTAGAGGTGTGTGTGTGTGTGTGTGTGTGTGTGTGTGTGTGTGTGGAGGTGTGTGTGTGTGTGTATGTCTGTGTGTAGGTGTGTGTGTGGAGGTGTGCGTGTGTGTGTGTGCGTATGTGTGTGTGTAGGTATGTGTGGGGAGGTGTGTGTGTGTGTGGAGGTGTGTGCGTGCGTGTGTCTGTGTGTGTGTGTGTGTGTGTGTGGAGGTGTGTATAATTGTGTGTGTGTGTGGAGGTGTGTGTGTCGCGCGCGTGTGTGTATGTGTGTGTGTGCGTGTGCGTGTGGAGGTGTGTGTGTGTGTGTGTGTGGAGGTGTGTGTGTGAGTGAAGGTGTGTGTTTGTGGGGAGGTGTGTGTGTGGAGTTGTGTGCTTGTGGAGGTGTGTGTGTGTGTGTGTGTGTGTGTGGAGGTGTGTGGAGGTGTGTGGAGGTGTGTGGAGGTGTGCATGTGTGTTTGTGTGTGGAGGTGTGTGTGTGGAAGTGTGTGTGTGGAGTTGTGTGTGTGTGTGTGTGTGTGGGTGGAGGTGTATCTGTGGTGGAGGTGTGTGTGTGTGTCTGTGGAGGTGTGTTTGTGCGTGTCGAGGTGTGTGTGGAGGTGAGTGTGTGTGTGTGTGTGGAGGTGTGTGTGTCGCGCACGCGCGCGCGCGCGCGTGTGTGTGTGTGTGTGTTGAGGTGTGTGTGTGGAGGTGTGTGGAAGTGTGTGTATGGAGGTGTGTGTATGTGTGTGTATGGAGGTATGTGTATGTGTTTGTGGAGGTGTGTGTGGAAGTGTGTGGAGGTGTGTGTGTGTGTGTGTGTGTGTGTAGGTGTTTGTGTGTGGAGGTGTTTGTGTGCAGAGGTGTGTGTGAGTGGAGGTGTGTGTGTGTGTGTATGTGGAGTTGTGTGTTTGTGGAGGTGTGTGTGTGTGTGTGTGTGTGTGTGTGTGTAGAGGTGTTTGTGTGTGGAGGTGTGTGTGTGTGTGTGTGGAGGTATGTGTGGAGGTGTGTGTGTATGGAGGTGTGTGTGGAGCTGTGTGTGGAGGTGTGTAAAGGTGTGTGGAGGTGTGTTTGTGTGTGTGTGTGTGTGTGTGTGTGTGCGTGTGTGTGTGTGTGTGTGTGTGTGTGTGTGTGTGTCTGTGGAGGTGTGTGTGTGTGGAAGTGTGTGTGTATGGAGTTGTGTGTGTGTGTGTGTGTGTGTGTGTGTGTGGAGGTGTGTGGAGGTGTGTGTGTGTGTGTGTGTGTGTGTGTGTGTGGAGAGGTGTGGAGGTGTGTGTGTGTGAGTGGAGGTGTGTGGAGGTGTGTGGAGTTGTGTGTTTGTGGAGGTGTGTGTGTGTGTGTGTGTGTGTGTGGAGGTGTGTGTCTGTGTGTGTGTGGAGGTGTGTGTGTGGAGGTGTTTGGAGGTGTTTGGGGGTGTGTGTTTGTGTGTGTGTGTGGAGGTGTATGTGTGTGTGTGTGTATAGAGGTGTGTGTGGAAGTGTGTGTGGAGGTGTGTGTGGAGGTGTGTGTGTGTGTGTGTGTGTGTGTGTGTGGAGGTGTGTGTGTGTGTGTGTGTGTGTGTGTGTGGAGGTGTGTGCGTGTGTGTGTGTGTGTGGAGGTGTGTGTGTGGAGGTGTGTGTGTGGAAGTGTGTGTGTGGAGGTTTGTGTGTGTGGAGGTGTGTGTGTGTGTGTGTGTGTGTGTAGGTGTGTGTGTGTGTGTGTGTGCGTTTGTGTGGAGGTGTGTGTGTGTGTGGAGGTGTGTGTGGAGGTGTGTGAGTGTGTTTATAAATCGTTTTTGTGTCGGAGGTGTGTGAGTATGCATATAAATAAGTTGGGTGAGGGGATTCTGTATAATCTGTTTTAGTGGGGAGGAAGGATTTGACTGTATGGCCTCATGCACACTTCCGTCGGCCGTTGTACTGCCGCTAATGACGGTTTCCGTGAATCACGGACCTCACACGGATGGCTTCCGTGTACAGTCCGTTGTTTCACGGACCAAATCAATGCAAATGCAGAGACTGTTCCGTCAAAAACGGGCAGGAGTAGGACCTGCCCTATTTTTGAGGGAACGGCGGCACGATTGAGTTAAAACAATGGAAGTGTGCATGGACCTATTGAAATAAATTTGTCAGGGTGCTATCAGTTCAAACAACGGATAGCACCCTGATGAAAAAAACTGAAGTGGGCATGAGGCCCAAGGCCTCAAGCACACAACCGTTGCCATTTATACGGCTTCATATCACGGATCCGCAAAACAAGGACCGCACATAGAACTATACTGCTTGTAAAATGTACAAATGGCTTTATGCTCCAGTTACATTAAAATAAAAGTGAAAAAAAAGTTACACCTCATTGATTGGTTGATTAAGCAAACATTGTGAGTGGGAAGGAGATGTCGGGAAAGAGTTTGGGGGGGGGGGGCGCCAAGGTGAATCTTTGCCCCGGGTGCAGGAGAAACTAGCTACGCCTCTGTCTAGGGGGAAAATGGGGAAATGTTTTTTTTTTGCACTTTTAATTTTTTTCTTTTTTTTTTACATAAAAAAAAAAACTTTGTTTAACTCATTTTTACTTTTTTTTATTAGTCCCCCTAGGTGACTTCAACCAGCGATCGTCAGATCGCTTGCACAATATACTGCAATACTAATGTAAGTACTTATGTGAGGGCTCAATAGATGCACAAAGACGGCGGACCTGGGGGCCTTCATTAGGCCCCCAGGCAGCCATAGAAACCATCGCCCCACCCCCGCGCGATTGCGTTGCGGGGGGCGCAATGAGCTGTTAGAGGGGGTCGCCCCCCTCTTTCTAATGAGTTAAATGCTGCGGTTGCTATTGACCGCAGCATTTAACGAGATAAACGAGCGGGATCGGACTCGAGCGAGATGCCGCTCTTTACTCTGTAACATACAGCAAACACTGGCATCGTATGGAGCGGGTTCACTCTGTGAACTCGTTCCATACTTCCCCTACCCAACTTTGGCGTATGGATACGTCAAATGTCGGGAAGGGGTTAATTAGAGAGCTGTCTTGTTATAGTGGCACAAGCTGGGCACCACATATTGGCATATCTATAGAAAAAAATCCCATTTTCACTCTGAAACATCGAGTGCACACTAATTTTTGCAAAACACCGGCAGGGTTAACATGCTCACTTCACCACTAGCTGAATACCTTGAGAGGTGTAGTTGCCAAAATGGGATCACTTCTGGGGGGGTTTCCACTGTTTTGGACCCACAGGGGCTTTGCAAATGCGACATAGCGACCAGAAACCAATCCAGCAAAATCTGCATTTCAAAATCCAAATGCCGCTCCTTCCCTTGTGAGCCCTACTGTGTGCCCAAAGAGCAGTTTATGACCACAAATGGGGTATTGCCATACTCGGAAGAAATTGCTTTAGAAATGTTGGGGTTCTTTTTTTCCTTTATTTGTTGAGAAAATGAAAAATTTTGAGCTAAATCTATGTCTTTTTATTTTCACTGCCCAATTCTAATAAATTCTATGAAAAACTTGTGGGGTCAAAATGCTCACTACACCCGTAGATGAATTCCTCAAGGGGTGTAGTTTCCTAAATAGAGTTAGTTTTTGGGTGTTTTCACTGTTTTGGTCCCTCAGGGGCTTTGCAAATGTGACATGGCCTCTGCAAATCATTCCTGCTAAATTTGAGTTCCAAAAGCCAAATGGCGCTCTTTCCCTTCTAAGCCCTGCCGTGTCCAAACAGCCATTTTCAACCACATTGTTTTATTCTGGAGAAATTGCTTTACAAATTTTGCAGTGCCTTTTCTCCTTTAGTCCTTGTGTAAATGAGAAAAAATTAGCTAAACCTACATTTTCTTTGAAAAAATGTAGATTTTCATTTTCATCACCTACTTCCAATAATTTCTGCAATAAACCTGTGGGGTCAAAATGCCCACTATACCCCTAGATAATTTCTTTGGTGGATGTAGTTTCCCAAATGGGGTCACTTTTAGTGGTGCCCTTCAAACATGGTGCCTAAAATATATTCTAACAAAAAGAAGGCCCAAAGAATCCACGCTAGGGCCACATGTGGGATATTTTCTAACTCTGCAGAACCTGGGCAATAAATATTGAGTTGCATTTTTCTGGTAATACTTTCTGAAAAAAAACATGAAATTTGTAAATGTCACCTCTATTTTGCTTTAATTCCTGTGAAACGTCTAAAGGGTTAAGAAACTTTCTAAATGCTATTTCGAATACTTTGAGGGGTGAAGTTTTTAAAATAGGATGACTTATTGAAGGTTTCTAATATATGAGGGACTCAAACCCACTTCACATCTGAACTGGCCCCTGTATAAATAGCCTTTTTAAATTTTCTTGAAAATGTGAGAAATTGCTGCTAAAGTTCTAACCTTGTAACGTCCTAGAAAAGTAAAAGGATGTTCAGAAGAACAATGCCAATCTAAAGTAGACATATGGGGAATGTTAATTAGCAACTATTTTGTGTGGTATAACTGCCTGTCGTACAAGCAGATACATTTAAATTTAGAAAAATGCTCATTTTTGCAATTTTTCGCTAAATTTTGGTGTTTTTCACAATTAAATACTGAATGTATGGAGCAAATTTTGCCAGTAATATAAAGTCCAATGTGTCATGACAAAACAGTCTCAGAATCCCTTGGATATGTAAAAGCATTCCGAAGTTATTACCACATAAAGTCAAACATGTCAGATTTGAAAAATGGGGCTCTGTCAGGAAGGTCAAAAGTGGCCAAAGAGGTCCCACCTCTGGGACCCGCACCTATCTTAAGAACGGGGCCCCCTAAACCATGTTCTACCTCTTTCTCGCTGCCTCCCGGACATTTCCTGACTTCAATGTCGGGAGTTACAAAAAAAAGCATAGTTTGCTGAGTTACACTGTTTCCGTAAGTCCCATAGAACCGAATGGTAGTTACGGAAGCAGCGTAGCTCGCATGCTACGCTGCTTCCGTAACTGCCATTCACTACTATGAGAATTATGGAAAGTTACAGAGGGTGACTTCCATGAAGTCAGGAAGAGGCTGGGCGGTAGCAAGAGCAAATTTTCAAATTTCATTTTTTTTTGCAGAAATTCATTTTTAATCTATTTTTTTTTGTAACACAGAAGTTTTTACCAGAGAAACGCAACTCAATATTTATTGCCCAGATTCTGCAATTTTTAGAAATATCCCACATGTGGCCCTAGTGCGGTAATGGACTGAAACACAGGCCTCAGAAGCAAAGGAGCACCCAGTGGATTTTGGGGCCTCCTTTTTATTAGAAAATATTTTAGGCACCATGTCAGGTTTCAAGGGCTCTTTCGGTGCCAAAACAGTGGAAATCCACCAAAAGTGACCCCATTTGGGAAACTACACCCCTTGAGGAAATTATCTAGGGGTATAGTGAGCATTTTGACCCCGCAGGTTTTTTGCAGAAATTATTGGAAGTAGGCCGTGAAAATAAAAATCTTCATTCTTTCAAAGATAATGTAGGTTTAGCTAATTTTTTCTAATTTCCACGAGGACTAAAGGAGAAAAAGCACCACAACATTTGTAAAGCAATTTCTCCCGAGTAAAACAATACCCCACATGTGGTTATAAACGGATGTTTGGACACACAGCGGAGCTTAGAAGGGAAAGAGCGCTATTTGGCTTTTGGAGCTCAAATTTAGCAGGAATGGTTTGCGCAGGCCATGTTGCATTTGCAAAGCCCCTGAGGTACCAAAACAGTGAAAACGCCAAAAAAGTGACTCCATTGAGAAAACTACACCCCTTGAGGAATCCATCTAGGGGTGTAGTGAGCATTTTGCCCCCATAGGTGTTTCATAGATTTTATTAGAATTGGGCAGTGAAAACAAAAAAAATCCTTTTTCTTCAATAAGACGTAGCTTTAGCTCCAAATTTTTAATTTTCTCAACAAATAAAGGAAAAAAAGAACCCCAACGTTTGTAAAGCAACGTCTCTGGAGTACGGCAATACCCCACACGTGGTCATAAAATGCTGTTTGGGCACACGGCAGGGCTCAGAAGGGAAGGAGCGCCAGTTGCTTTTGGTGTAGAGATTTTGCTGCATTTGGTTTGGTTTCTGGGCGCTATGTTGCATTTGCAAAGTCCCTGTGGGACCAAAACAGTGTATCCCCCCCAGAAGTGACCCCATTTTGGAAACAACACCCTCAAGGTATTCACCTAGGGGTGTAGTGAGCATGTTAACCCCACAGGTGTTTTGCAGAAATTCGTGTGCACACGATGTGGGAGAATGAAAATGGTAATTTTTCCTTAGATACGCCAATATGTGGTGCCCAGCTTGTGCCACCATAACAAGACAGCTCTCAATTATTATGCGGTGTTTCCCTGTTTTAGAATCACCCTACATGTGGCCCTAATCTTTTGCCTGGACATTCGACAGGGCTCAGGAGTGAAAGAGTACCATGTAAAATTGAGGCCTAATTTGGCGACATATAAAGTATTGGTTCACAACTGCAGAGGCTTTGATGTGAAATAATAAAAGAAACCCCTGAGAAGTGACCCCATTTTGGAAACTGCACCCCTCAAGGCATTTATTAAGAGGTGTAGTGAGCATTTTCACCCCACGTGTCTTTTCCATAAACGATCGCGCTGCGGAAGGTACAAATTTAAATTTTTCCCTAGATATGCCAATTCAGTGTCAAATATGTCGTGCCCAGCTTGTGCCACTGGGGACACACACCCAAAAATTGTTAAAAGGGTTCTCCCGGGTATGGTGATGCCATATATGTGGAAGTAAACTGCTGTTTGGGCACACTGTAGGGCTCAGATGGGTGGGAGCGCCATTTGGGTTTTGGAGCGTGGAATTTGCTTGGTAATAGTTTTGTTTGGAGTATCACTGTTGTTTCCGTTTATAATGTGGGGCACATCTGAGCTGGGCAGAGTACATTAGGGGCATAGTCAGGTGGTATAATAATAAGGTAAAAAAAATAATAAAATGATCCATAGATGTGTATTACGCTGTGATCGATCCTTTCTGCACAGGCCGGTGTCGCACTGATAAATGTCCTTCCTTATGCCCCTTTTGGTCCACACTCCGCACCTTTGCAGTTTGGGGAATTTTGCCGGGAAAGTGTTGTCCTGGTATAATACGGGCACCGTCGCTTCCAGCAGATATGTTTGGACCCTCCCCTTCCTGGTTCCCTAATTTTAGTGCCTTGATACATCGCCTTTTGAAACAGAAGAAATGTTCCCCTCGGGCCGGCACAACTGGATAATTTTCTTTCCTGAATCATTGGAGCCTTAACTTATTTTATTTTTTCATAGACGTAGTGGTATGAGGGCTCTTTTTTTACGGGACGAGCTGTAGCTTTTATTGGTACATATTGGGGTACAATCAACTTTTTGATCACTTGTTATCCTTTTTTTGGGAAGCAAGGTGACAAAAAAAAAAGAAATTCTGCCATAGTTTTTTAGTTGTTTTTTTTTTTATACAGCGTTCAACATGCGTTATAAACTACATGTTACCTTCATTCTGCGGGTCAGTACGATTCCGTCGATACCAAATTTATAGAACTTTTTTTATAACTTTTTGCACAATAAAATTACTTTTGGAAAGAGAATGTATTTTTTCTGTCGCCAAGTTGTGAGAGCCATAACTTTTACATTTTTTCGTCGATGCAGCTGTTTTTTGCGAGACGAGGTATAGATTTTATCGGTACCATTTTTGGATACATGCGACTTTTTGATCACTTTTTATTTCAATTTTTGGAAGACAGTGACCAGTAATTATGGCAGTGTTCTTGAGGTTTTTTTTTTACGGCGTTCACTGCGCTGGATAAATAACATAATATTTTTATAGTTCAGGTCGTTACGGTCGCAGCGATACCAAATATGTATGGCTTTATTATTTTTTTCTATAATAAATGACTTGATAAGTGAAAAAGGGCGATTGTGTTTTGTGTTATTATTTTAAACTTTTATTGTATGTTTTACAACTTTTATTTTTACTTTTTTACACTTTTTTTTTACACTTTTCTTTAGTCCCACTAGGGGACTTGAATGTCCAACTGTTTGTTTGATGTTCTAATACATTGCACTACCTATGTAGTGCAATGTATTGGAACTGTCAGTTGTTCACTGACAGCAAGCCGATCAGGCTCCGCCTCTGGGCGGGGCCTAATCAGCTTACGTAATGGCAGACAGGAGCCCATTGTTAGGGCTCCTGTTGCCATAGTAACAGTCGCCAGCCTTGCCATCGCATGGCAAGGCTGCCGATTTTCTACAAACCTCTAGGATGCAGCGATCACAATGGATCGCTGCATCGAAGGGGTTAATGCCAGGAATCGGAGCTAGCTCCGGTTCCTGGTGATAGATCGGGGTGTCCGCTGTAACATACAGTGGACACCCACTGCTGATGACGCCAGCTCCGCTTCTGAGCCGGAAGCTAAGGCGGCGCCATCTTGCCGATGGTACCGGAAGCCTCCTGGGCCCCGCCGACGACGAGGCATAGGAGGATTCCGTTACAGGCTGATCGGGAGGTAAGCATTAGCCCTCCGATCGCCTTTGCAGCCACCGGCAACCCAGCGATCACGTTGCTGGGGTGTCGGTGGCTATAAACTCCTCACATGCTGCGATCTCTATTGAACGCAGCATGTGAGGGGTTAATCGGTCGGATCGGAGGCCAGCTCCGGTCCTGGCCGATACCTCAGGGTGCCAGCTGTAACATACAGCTGTCACCCGGCGGTGATGTTGCTGGCTCAGCTCCTGAGCCAGCTTCATCTCCATGATGTACAGTAACGTCAAAATGCAGTAAGACACCGGTTTTAATGACGTTAATATACGTGATCCGGCGGGAAGGGGTTAAAGTGTAACTAAACTACTAAAAAACTTCTGACATGTCATAGTGAAATGTCAGAAGTTTTGAACGGTGGGGGTCCGAGCACTGAGACCCCCATGGATCGCTATAACAAAGTGGCAGAAGGACCGCTGTGCCGCTTAGTTTCTGATCTGCTCTTCTTGAAAAGCCGAGCAAGTGGTGTACCACTCCGAGGAATGACGATCAGAAACGAAGCGGCTTAGCATTCAATCGAGTGCTTTTGCCGCTTCACTTTAGCGATCGGTGGGGGTCTCAGTGCTCAGACCCCCCACCGATTAAAAAGTCTGACATATCACTATGACATGTCAAAAGTTTTATATTAAGAATATATTCTGTGAGAAAAGAGAGAAATAGTAAAAATAAGGGCCAGCACCTATTAGACCCTCGCCCGCCCACCACCCTGTCCCTGATAACGGTATGCGCCGTTTGCATATTGCCAATGCTGCCTGTGGCAGCATATGGCAAATAGTAACAGCCAGGGATCAATCTGAGTGGTCCCTGCAGTGATCTATGTAAGTCTGTTTAGAAAATACAACCAGGACATTGGCTGTCTTCCTCTCCCCTCACTGTAGTTGATCTGTGAGTGAAGAGAGAGACACTATAACCAAATCCTGAGCTGTACAAATGAAGTAAAGTGAAAAAAACCACAAACTTTTCATGTCTGTGCCCCCTGATCACCCCATTTGTGCCCCCTCATCCCCTGTGTGAGCACAAGTGATCAGCCAGTTTTACATATATTTTTTGGCGCTGGATTTAGGAATCTATTTATCTACCTAGTGATAAACTTTTTTTTTTTTTCTTAGTTTGAAAAAAAATACCAAAAAACAAAGAAAATGTTTTTTAGACATAAAACGTAAAAAAACGTAGTAGCCTAATGGTTACAGTTCTACCTAAATAATGGCTCAGAGAAGGTTTACTGTGGAGCAAGCGTACACCTTGATATGCTCCGGCAGTTCCGGCAGCCACACCGACTGCTTCAGAGGTGGAACTTTTTTCAGACAGTGACGGCTCAAGTTATACTTCTACCTCTGGACCCCAGGCCCTATGGTGGTAGAATCAATTGTTGCTGTCAAATCCCCGGTGCAGGGTCAAGTGGTGCAGGGCGTCCCATGTTCTGGGATCCTGCAATTTAATTTACCTCCAGGTCCCGCAACTGTCAGCAATCCCAGGAATAAATGTGGATGTTGCTAATTATACCCCTTTGAACTTCTTCCACATATTTGTCAGTGACCAAGTCCTGGAGTTAATTGTCCAATAGACATATATCTATGCAAGACAGTTTATTGCACAGAAACCCACATCCATCTACTCATCATGGACCCCTACTAGTGTCCCTGAGCTTAATTTTTTTTTAGGCCTAATCTAAATATGGGGTTGGTCAAAAAACAACTATCCGCTCCTACTGGGCATCAAGAGCTGTCCACACTACCCCTGTATTTGCAGCAGTTATGTCCCGATACCGATATGAATCTATAATGCGCTTCATGCATTTTACAGATACCTCCCAAGTCCCCCAAAGAAATTAACCAAGCTACGGTCGCCTTAATAAATTGAGGCCTTTAATTTCCCTCCTACAAGAATCTTTCGTCAAATTCTACACCCCAGATCAAAATTTATCGGTGGATGAATCCCTGATTAGCTACAAAGACCGTCTTTCATTCCGGCAGTTCATCCCCTCCAAAAGTGCAAAATATGGCGTTAAACTATATAAAGTGTGCTAGAGCACAACAGGTTACACCTGTGGTTTCTTGATCTATGAAGGCAAAGACCGCCAAATTAATCCCCCAGGCTGCCCATAGACAATTGGCACATCTGGCAAAATTGTGTGGGACCTAATGGTGCCATTCCTGCACCAAGGGTACCACGTCTACACTAATAATTTTATAGCAGTGTCCCCCTTTTTAAATCCCTCCATGCTGCAAATACAGGGGCCTGCTAAACAGTCCATAAAAACAGAGTGGGATTCCCAAAGCAATTGGTGTCCAGACGTGTGGAAAGGGGGGCGTCATTCACACTGGTAAGCGAGCAGTTACTTGTAGTAAAGTGGAATGAGAAGAAGGACATCTATATGTTGTCCACTATGCATCCAGGCACCACGGTGGCTGTTAGAGAGAGGGGGCCATCGTGGAAAAGCGTAGGCCTGTCTGTGTGACAGAGTACAATAAATTCATGGGGGTGTAGATCTGTCGGACCAGATGCTTCAACTGTATTTAGTGAAGCGGAAGACCAGGGCCTGGTACAAAAAGGTAGCAATCTACCTAATTCAGATCACTACCTATAATGGGTTTGTACTTTATAAAAAAACACAAGGAACGCTCACCTTCCTCCAGTTCCAGGAGGAGGTTATTGAGCGTCTCCTATTTTACTCCAATGACCCTGCATAGCCCTACAAGTCTGACGATGTGCAAAGTCTTTCAGAGCGCCATTTTCTTCACCCCGTCCCTTCCACCGAGACGCAAAGATATCCCCAAAAAAAGGTGCCGGATTTCCAGTAAGCATGGAAGGAGGAGGGATAGTCGATTCTACTGCCCGATGTGCCCATTTCAACTAAATTTAAATTTATATTTTCATTTTAGTTTGTGGGCTTTCCAAGTGGGGAGGAATTCTTTTGGGAGAGGTAGTAGAGTTTATTTATTCAGAAAATATTTTAACCCTTTCATATTTTAGATCATTTTTTTTCTTTTGAACAAAGCTGTTATTTTTATTAATATTTCTAATTGGTGATACGGGCATGATCTTTTTTTTTTATTTGGAGGATCACTAATAATCGAGCTGTTCCTAATCAATACACTATGGGCTTTACTACATTTGGGTTTTCGCAGGACCTCCTGCATCCGACAATGCTTCTGGAAATACTGACATCATTTTGGGGATTAGTGATCCTTTAGGGTATATTCACACGCTTAAAAAAAACGTCTGAAAATACGGAGCTGTTTTCAAGCCAAAACAGCTCCTGATTTTCAGCTGTTTTTTAAGCAACTTGCGTTTTTTGCGGCGTTTTTTACGGCCGTTCTTGGAGCTGTTTTTCTATTGAGTCAATGAAAAACGGCTCCAAAAACGGCTCAAGAAGTGACATGCACTTCTTTTTACGTTGCTTTATTTTACGTGGCCGTTTTTAAAAACGCCCTGTGGGAACGGAACGCCGTTTTTCCCATTGAAATTAATGGGCAGATGTTAGGAGGCGTTCAGCCCCCCGCATGTTTAGACGTTTTTCGGGGCGTTTACGGCTCGAAGAACGGCTGAAAATCGCCTGTGTGAACATACCCTTACTGTTCCTATAGATGGTTTTGGACACTGCCCCTTTATATATACTTTAACCGTTGGTTGTTTTGTGCACATAACAGTTCCTACCTTGCTGGGCAGAATCAGTTGGCACGTTCGTCATATAGGGATTGATGGAGCTAAAGAGACGTTGTACAACCAGTCACTGAAAAAAAAAAACCTTGTCATGACAGCCGTGCAGGTGTTGAGTGAACAGACTCGAGTTTGCAACATAGTTGGATGCATTTTCCTCCATTATTTTTTTTTAAATATTGCCCGTCACTCCAGTATAGTTTATTTTTTCCTCTCTGACTGATTTTATATTAGGACAGAATTCTGTCCACAATGACATCAGATGAGGGACAACTGCTTCTTTAGCAAGCCATAGTCATAAGTACAGGCAAATACGTCTATAGCGACATGCATCCGTTATAAATACACAGCTTCACTTCTCTTTTGCATGCTCACTACACCACTAGATGAATACCTTTAGGGGGTCTAGTTTTTAAAATGGGGTCATTTCTGGGTGTTTTTTTTTTTTGCTCAGGCAGCTCATTGCTTCTAAATGCTTGATATGGGGCCTATAATTTATTCAATTGTGCCCTGAAAGCCTCCATGTGCTCCCTTCCTTTTGGGCCCTGCCATGCGTCCAGGCAGCGTTTTAGGGCCACAATGAGGGTACTTTTGAAAACAGGAGAAACAGCTTGATGGATTTTGGGGTGTGTTTCTTCATTCTCATGTTCGCTTTACAAAGAAATCTGTCTTTACAATGACACATTTGTGTAAAAAGTGGAATTTTATTTTCTTCCACGTGCTTTACATTAAATTTAGCAAAAAACTGTGGGGTCAAAATGTTTGTGGCATCAAAGGGGGTCTAGTTTTCTAAATGGGGTAATTTATGGGGAGTTTCTATCGGTCTAGCAGCTCAAAGCCTCTCCAAATATGCGGTGGGGTCTAAAACATTTTCAAGCAAAATATGTATCCTGAAAGCCTCCAGGTGCTCCCTTCCTTTTGGGCCCTGCCGTGTGTTCAGGCCGCGTATTAGGGCCACAATGGTGGTATTTATGAAGACAGGAGAAACAGGGTGATAGATTTTTGGGTGTGTTTCTTTATTCTCATGTTCGCTTTACAAAGAAATCTGTCTTTACAATAACACGTTTGTGGAAAAAGTGGAATTTTATTTTTTTTCACCTGCTTTGCATGAGTTCTTACAAAAAAACTGTGGGGTCAAAATACTCACTACACTTCTAGATAAATACCTTAATAGGTATAGTTTTCAAAATGGGGTCATTTGTGGGGGTTTCCATCATTCTGACCCCTATGAGGCCCTGAAAACCTGGTGCAGGAAAACAAAATGTACTTCAAAATGTATGAAATGATTATTAAATTTGTAAGTCTTCTAAATTGTTCAAAATGTATTTTATTTTTTCAAAATTGCTGCTGGAATAGAGTAAAGAGATGGAAATATATATTTAATTAAAAAAATGTACAGTATGTATGTACACATATGTGACATATTGCCAGTTCCAAATAGGGAAACATGTTAATGTTAATTTTTACAAAATGTCATAAATTTAGATATTTTTTCATTAATTTACACAAATCGTATCAGTCTACTTTTACCAATAAAATAAAGTACAACATGGGACAAAAAAACGATGTCAGAATTCCTTGGATATGCAAAACTATTGCAGAATTATTCTCTGATAAAGTCACACATACCAGATTTGACAAATCTGGCTTGGTCATTAAGGTCCAAACAAGCTTGGTCATTAAGGGGTTAAAGAGAGGTGATACCTTTTTTTTTATTCTTTTTTTTTGTTTCTCTAATAAAACAGTGTGTTTGGTGCAACTTTCTAAATACTTTTTATTAAAAATTATTTTTACTTTTTGAGATACAGCTGCTTTATATCCTGAATAAATAGCGTCTGTATCTAGTGCTAAAACCTGTATCCGTCAGGTTAGTGGCACTGACGGGTACTGTGTCAGCGGGTTGGGGGGGGGGGTCGAATTGCGTGCGAGGGGAGAGAAGGGGGCCCAAGTTGTGTCAACAGCCCAAGGCACAGGGTACACTTAATCCGCCACTGCTGAGTGACCACACCCAGCACTCTGGGTCAAGTCATATAACATTGTAACAATATGCAGCCCATTATTGCCCCAGATATACTACAGTAGTTTGGGAAATTTTACTGGGAAAGTGTTGCCCTGGTATAACACGGGTGCCCTCGCTTCCAGCAGATGTGCTATGTCCCTTCCCTTCCTAGTTCCTAAATACTAGGGCCCTGAAACTGAAGGAATGTTCCCCTCTGGTCTTCAGATCGGGATGTTTTTTCATCGCCGCATTACTAGTGCCATAACTTTTTTATTTTTCGGTTGATGGAGCAGTGCGCGGGCTTGTTTTTTGTGAGACAAGCTGTAGATTTTATTGGTACCATTATGGGACATATACGACTATTTGATCACTTTTTATTTCATTTTTAGAAGAGGAAATTACCAAAACAAGCAATTCTGGAATAGTTTTTTATTGTGATTATTTTTGGCATTCACTGTGCGCCATAAATTACATGTTAATTTTATTCTGCGGGTTGATACAAATACGGCAATACCAAATTTAGTTTTTTTCATGTATTGCAGCTTTTACACAAATCACTTTTTAAAAAGAAAAAAAAATTCCTGTGTCTCCCTATTCTAAGACGCATAACTTTTATTTTTTACGTCGACAAAGCTATGTCAGGGATTTTTTGCAGGAAGG
Source organism: Rhinoderma darwinii (assembly GCF_050947455.1). NCBI lineage: Eukaryota > Metazoa > Chordata > Amphibia > Anura > Rhinodermatidae > Rhinoderma > Rhinoderma darwinii. The sequence continues at coordinate 124,783 of NW_027461779.1, forward strand.
GCTGTCGTTTTTATTGGTACTATTTTGGTGTAAATTTGACTTTTTCATTACTTTTTATTCAATTTTTTTATCGATTTATTTCTAGAGTAGGAAATTATACAGCTTTCTGATATATATGTATTTTAAATTTGGATCATATGCCTTTTTATACCAGTGTAGTTGTAGTGGTACTGCTCACAGATTAGTCCATAGAAATTAATTTATAGGATAACTGAATAGACTAAGGATGGCGGCAGTCATGTGACCCCTGGCATTCAGGTAATACTGTCCGGGTATATAACAGGTGAATAATAGGTTATTGAAGAGCAGAAGTTATAAAGTATTTCTACCTACAGCAACATCTCATCTTGCCTGTCAGTGTCTGTGAGGAGCAGCTCTTCTCCCTGTCTCCTCTGTGTGTTGTTAATAAAGTTAAAGGGGTTTTACCAGCCAATAAAAATTGATGGCCTATCCTCAGCATAGGCCATCAATTGCTGATGGGTCGGGGGCTGACTCCTGGGACCCCCGCCGATCAGCTATTTTGAAGAGGCTGCAGCGCTCGTAAGCCCCTTCATTTCTTCTTGCTCACTGTGAATGTTCGACACATTTAGTGGCGATTCACAGGTATTGCAGCCTTCTTCTCCCATTGAATTCAGATGCTCATCTCATGAACAGTGCGGCCCTGCTGTCTCCTTCTGTGTATTACATGAGAGGTGTGCAGTATGGGTAATATAAAAGTCCATGCGGAACAGTCCAAGAGGACAAAACACAGTAGTAGAGTATATTACAGTAATCAGTAAGTGCTGCACAATGTTATTTATTACATATAATTGGGGGTACACTTTATATTATGAAATTATTAGAATCTAGGCTATAGATGGAATCTATGAGGTGTTTTCCCAAAAATGGATTGGACTGAAATAAAAACATCAAGTGACAGAACCAAATACTAAACAAACTGAAAAAATCACATAACATATAACAGAATACCTTCCGCAGGGGCGTAGCTAGGGGGGGGCAGGCGGGGAATGTGCCCCGGGCGCAGTTCAGAGGGGGGCGCCAGCGCCACCTCCTCCTGCACTATAATTGTACGTGTGTCGCAAGGACACAGGTACAATTAGAAGCAATGAATGACCGGGCACGTTCCGTGCCCGGCCTTTCCGCGCCTTTCCACGAATGAAGCAACTGGTACCTTTTGTACCAGTAAAGCTTCCGTCGATGAAAGGCGCTGACTGACTGACAGAGAAAGTCATCCTGCCCAGCCAATCAGCGCCTTTCTTAGATGCTGTGTTCAACTCCCTGAAGACCTGCGCAGAAGAGAGCAGGTCTCCATGGCTGCCGGACGGCGTGGGAGCGGGAATAAGGTGAGTTTGAATTTTTTTATTTTTTTAAATTGTAATAAAAGTGTGTGGCTGTATCTGCGAGGGGAGGGGGGAACTTTGTCTACACGGGGGGGGGGACTTTGTCTACACGGGGGGCCTTTATCTACGGGGGGGGGGCTTTATCTACAGGGGAACTATATCTACAGGGGAACTATATCTACAGGGCTGGGCTATATACAGAGGAACTATATCTACAGGGGGGCTATATACTGGAGTGGGCTGTCTATAGAGCACCATATACAGGGGTGGGCTATAGCTACACCTGTAGATATAGCCCACCCCTGTATATGGTGCTCCATAGATAGCCCACCCCTGTTTATAGCCCCCCTGTAGTTATAGTCACCCTGTATATAGCCCAGCCCTGTAGATATAGCCCCCCCTGTAGATATATTCCCCCTGTATATAGCCCACCCCTGTATATAGCCCCCTGTAGATATAGCCCCTCTGTAGATATAGCCCCCCTGTGTATAGCCCACCCCTGTTGATATAGCCCCCCTGTGTATATCCCAGCCCTGTGTATATCCCAGCCCTGTGTATAGCCCAGCCCTGTGTATAGCCCAGCCCTGTAGATATGGTCCCCCTGTAGATATGGTCCCCCTGTAGATAGCCCAACCCTGTATATAGTCCCCCTGTAGATATAGTCCCCCTGTAGATATAGCCCACCCCTGTATATAGTCCCCCTGTAGATATAGCCCACCCCTGTATATAGTCCCCCTGTGGATATAGCCCACCCCTGTATATAGTATCCCACAAATAGCTCCCCCTATAGTGCTCCACAGAAAGCCCACCCCTGTATATAGCCCCCTTGTACATATAGTCCACCCCTGTATATAGTGCTCCACAGATAGCCCACCCTTGTATATAGCATATACAGGGGTGGGCTATCTGTGGAACACTATATACAGGGGTGGACTATCTAGTGGAGCACTATATACAGGGGTGGACTATATGTACAAGGGTGGGCTATATACAGGGGTGGGCTATCTGTGAAACACTATATACAGGGGTGGACTATATGTGGAGCACTATATACAGGGGTGGGCTATATCTACAGGGGGGCTACATACATGGTTGGGCTATCTGTAGAGCTCTATATACAGGGGTGGGCTATATCTACAGGGGGCTATATACAGGGGTGGGCTATCTGTAGAGCACTATAGGGGGAGTTATTTGTGGGACACTATATACAGGGGTGGTCTATATGGGGGCACTATCTACAGGGGCCCTATGGCAGGCACTATCTACAGGGGGCACAGTGTGTGTGTGGGACACGGTGTATGGTGCTATTATAATTAGAGGTGCAGTGTATGGCGCTATTATATGTAGGGGCGTAGTGTGTGGTATAATGATAACGTTATATTTATTTATAGGTGCAGAAATGTAGGTAAAGTGAGAAGCTGAAGACATCTGAGCGGCAAACTGCAGAAATGGGCTGTGACCGGGAGAAGTCATCATAGAGGTCTGGACCGGATGGAGAGGAAGAACTAGAATCTGAGACGTCACCGGTGAGTCACTTAATGTAAATGTTTGTTCTGCCTCTAATCAGTATTGTAGTCACTGTATGATGTGCAGAGAGATGATGGGTGGTATGATTATGATAGGATTTATTTTTTGTGAAACAGCATCTCCCAGCATATCCTTATCATTGTTTGGGCCATGCTGGGAGCTGTAGTTGTACGCCGTACACACCTATACACCAGGGGTTGCACTAAATTGAGCTGTATTTGTGCTGGTGTTGTATATATGTAGTGAGCTTGCTTCTGGGGCTGTATATATGTACTGAGCTTGGTTCTGGTGTTGTGTATAGAACCATATTGCTTGTGAAATGTACAAATGTTTATATGCTCGAGTTACATAAAAAGAAATGACACGTCGATTGGTAGAGAAAACAAACACGGCGAGGGGGAAGGAGATGTCGGGAAAGAGGTTGCGGGGGGCGCCAAACGGAATCTTTGCCCCGGGTGCTGGTGAACCTAGCTACGCCTCTGGCTTCCGGAAAGATCCATGATTACTGACACTGAAGAACTATCTACACAGCTCTGTATATAATATTCACTGATATGTTCTTCATCAATGTACCTGCTGCTCACATACCAATGCTCATTGTGACATCACTACTACATACCAGTGCTCATTGTGACATCACTTCTACATACCAATGCTCATTGTGACATCACTACTACATACCAATGCTCATTGTGACATCACTACTACTATAAGGGCAGCTCTCCCAGGGCGGGGCCTTTAGAATCTTGCTGATTGGTTCTTGTGCGCTGCACGTCTCGTTAATTAGCAAAGTGATTACAAAATGTTGAGGAAAGTGAAGAAAGGTTTGAAACTCGATAAGAGTTCCAGTCTGACCCGGGCCGAAAAAAATATCTGGTAAGTGAAGGAGGAGAATCTCAAGTGTTTCTAAAATGTTTAGATTTCCACAATATTATTAAACACGAGATGATGTTTTGTAGAAACATTTTGTCTCTACGAAGCTTGTCCCTGTTCACACTGGGAATAAATAAATCCTGTATTTTATAGTGTGAACAAAGGTTTATTTCTTCAGGTTATGTAAGAGAAGTAGATATCCCAGATCTGCTGTTCCATCAGGAATCATAACAAGGGATTGTGTGTTTTACCCCCAGAGCTGCTGGATCCCAGCTACAGACAATCTGCCCTGGGATGTTCAGATACTGATTTCTCCTGCATTACAATGACTATTGAGCAGTAATCATATTTGTACAGTATATGTATGTGGAGAATATATATAGACACAGACCTTGCACTTGACATGCATTTAACTTGTGCACAACTTTTCTTTATGTCCATGTCTTTCTGATTAATATTCATGTACATGTAACTCAGTGTAACTCTATGGACTGTAACTGTCACTCGCAGTTTACATTGGAGCCATCACTCCACAAATAATAAATGTATCTCCAGTCTTATAGAGGGAGTTATGAGTATGGGGCCCCCCTCTATTACCTCATATGGCCCAATAGGTCAGTATAACCCCTTCCCTCTTTGGCCGCTTTTGACCTTCCTGACAGAGCCTCATTTTTCAAATCTGACATGTTTCACTTAATGTGGTAATAACTCCGGAATGCTTTTACCTATCCAAGTGATTCTGAGATTGTTTTCTCGTGACACATTGGACTTTATGTTACTGGCAAAATTTGCCCGATACATTCAGTATTTAATTGTGAAAAACACCAAAATTTAGCGAAAAATTGCAAAAATTAGCATTTTTCTCAATTTAAATGTATCTGCTTGTAAGACAGGCAGTTATACCACACAAAAATGCTGCTAACTAACATCCCCCATATGTCTACTTTAGATTGGCATCGTTTTTTGAACATCATTTTATTTTTCTAGGACGTTACAAGGCTTAGAACTTTAGCAGCAATTTCTCACATTTTCAAGAAAATTTCAAAATGATATTTTTACAGGGGCCAGTTCAGTTGTGAAGTGGATTTGAGGTCCTTAGATATTAGAAACCCCCAATAAGTCACCCCATTTTAAAAACTGCACCCCTCAAAGTATTCAAAACAGCATTTAGAAAGTTTCTTAACCCTTTAGACATTGCACAGGAATTAAGGCAAAGTAGAGGTGAAATTTACAAAGTTCATTATTTTTTTCCAGAAATTCATTTTGAATCCATTTTTTTTGTACCACAGAATGTTTTACCCAAGAAATGCAACTCAATATTTATTGCCCAGGTTCTGCAGTTTTAGGAAATATCCCACATGTGGCTCTAGTGTGCTACTGGACTGAAGCACCGGCCTCAGAAGCAAAGGAGCACCTGGTGGATTTTGGGTCTCCTTTTTATTAGAATATATTTTAGGCACCATGTCAGCTTTGAACAGGTCTAGTGGAACTAAAACAGTGGAAACCCCCCAAAAGTGACCCCATTTGGGAAACTACACCCCTCAAGGAATTTATCTAGGGATGTAGCAAGCATTTTGACCAGCCAGTTTTTTTGCAAAAATTTTTGGAACTAGGCCATGAAAATGAATATCTACATTTTTTCAAATAAAATGTAGGTTTAGCTAATTTTTTTTCATTTCCAAAAGAACTAAAGTAGAAAAAGCACCACAATATTTGTAGAGCAATTTCTCCCGAGTAAAACAATACCCCACATGTGATAATAAACAGTTATTTGGACACACAGCAGGGCTTAGAATGGAAAGAGCGCCATGAGGAAATTATCTAGGAGTACAGTGAGCAGTTTGACCCCACAGGTGTTTTACAGAACTTATTGGAAGTAGGCCGTAAAAATGAAAATCTACATTTTTTCAAATAAAATGTAGGTTTAGGTATTTTTTTTTTCATTTCCACAAGGACTGAAGGAGAAAAAGCACCATAAAATTAGTAAAGCAACTTCTCCCGAGTAAAACAATACCCCACATGTGGTCACAAACATCTGTTTGGACACACGGTAGGGCTCAGAATGGAACTAGCACCATTTGGATTTTGAATAGTGTCTGGGCGCCATGTCACATTTGCTGAGCCCCTGTAGTACTAGTACAGTGGAAACACCCCAAAATTGACTCCATTTGGGAAACTGCACCCCCTGAGGAATCATATAGGGGTATAGTGAAAATTTTGATCCCAAAGGTTTTTTGCTGAATTAATTAGAATTAAGCTATGAAAATGAAAAATAATTTTTTTTTCCAACAAGATGTAGTTTTAGATCAACATTTTTCATTTTTACAAGGAATAGAGAAGAAAAAGCACCCCAACATTTGTAAAGTAATTTCTCCCGAGTACGGTAACACCCCATATGTGGTTATAATAGGCTGTTTACGTATATGGTAGCATTCAGAAGAAAAGGAGCGGTACTTATCTTTTGGAGCGTAGAATTTGCTGGAATGGTTTGCGGACGCCATGTTGCATTTGCAAAACCCCTGATGTACAAAACAAAAGTGACCCCGTTTTAGAAACTACACCCCTAAAGGCATTTATCAAGGGGTGTAGTGAGAATTTAGACTCCACAGGTGTTTTTCAGAAATGAATACGCAGTGGATTGTGCAAAGTGAAAATTGCAATTTTTCCACTGATCTGCCTATTCATCGCACAATATGTTGTGCCCCTGGAGAATCTAACCCCATAAATTGTTAAGCGGGTTCTCCCGGGTATGGTAATGCCTTACTTGTGGCCATAAATTGCTGTTTGGGCACGCTGTAGGGCTAAGAAGGAATAGACCGCCATTTTGAGCATGGATTTTGCTTGGTAGTTTTGTTTGAGTTTTGCTGGTATTTCTGTTTATAATGTGGGGGCATGTGTAATCTGTGCGGAGAACATCAGGATATATGTAATCTGTGCGGAGAACATCAGGGTATATGTAATCTGTGCGGAGTACATCAGGGTATATGTAATCTGTGCGGAGAACATCAGGGCATAATAAGAGGGTATAATAATGGGGTAAATAATACAATTCTCCATAGATGTGTGTTACGCTGTGAAGCGATCCGTTATGCACAGGCCGGTGTAACACTGATAAACGGTTTTCTTTCTTATCCCCCTTTTGTAACACTCTGCACCTTTTGGGGACTTTTTCTCCTTCGTTGTTTGGGAAATATTGCTGGGAAAGTTTTCCGCTGGTATAATACGGGCGCCCTCGCTTCCAGCGGATGTGCTATGTCCCTTCCTTTTCCTAGTTCCTAAATACTAGGGCCCTGAAACTGAAGGAATGTTCCCCTCCGGCCTGCACATTCAGATGTTTTTTCATCACCGCATTACTAGTGCCGTAACTTTTTTGTTTTTCAGTTGATTGAGCGGTGTGCAGGCTTGTTTTTTGCGAGACGGGCTGTAGATTTTATTGGTACCATTTTGGAACACATACGACTTTTTGATCACTTTTTATTTCATTTTTTGGTAAAGGAAATTACCAAAAACAAACAATTCTGGAATCGTTTTTTATTGTTTTTTTTATCGGCATCCACAGTGCGCCATAAATTACATGTTAGCTTTATTCTGCGGGTCGATACGATTACGGCGATACCAAATTTATATAGTTTTTTTTTATGTATTGCAGCTTTTGCACAATAAAATCACTTTTTTTATAAAATCATTTGTTTTCTATGTCGCCATATTCTAAAACCCATAACTTTTTTATTTTTGCGTGCACAAAGCGGTGTCAGGGTTTATTTTTTGCGGGACGGATTGTCGTTTTTATTAGTACTATTTTGGAGTAAATGTGACTTTTTGATCACTTTTTATAGCATTTTTTGGAAGGAAATGTGACCTAAAAACAAAGATTCTGGCGTTGTTTTTCATGTTTTTTTTTACGGCGTTCACTGTGCGGGATAAATTACATAATAGTTTTGTAGTTTGGGTCGTTACGGACGCGGCGATACCAATTATGTATAGTTTTGTTTTTTTTTTATGGGTTTTCCCATAATAAAAGACTTACTATGGGAAAAAAGTCAGTTTAGCTTTATTTTTATTTGAAATGTGTGTGTTTTTATTGCTTTACCACATTTTTATTATCTTTTTTTTACTTTTCTGACTTGTCCCACTAGGGGACATGAGGGCCTGATGCCCCGATCGCTACTCTAATACACTGCACTACATACGAAGTGCAGTGTATTAGCGCTGTCAGTTATTCACTGACAGCAAGCCTATGAGGACACGCCGCAGGCGGGTCCTCATCGGCTCCCGTACAAGGCAAACTCGGACGCCATTTTCTGGCGTCCGATTGCCACAGCAACGCAGCGATTGCATCACTGGGTTGCCGGTAGGGTGAAAACCTATCAGATGCTGCGCTCTATTGAGCGCAGCATCTGAGGGGTTAATCTGCCGGATCGGAGAGTAGCTCCGGTGCTGGCAGTTACAGGAGGGTGCCAGCTGTATAATACAGCTGTCACCCCGCGGTGATGGTGCCGGCTCTGCTTCTGAGCCCGCACCATCACTGCGCCGTACATCTACGGCGCTTTGCGGGAAGCACCTCCCGACAGCGCCGTACATGTACGGCGCATGTCGGGAAGGGGTTAATGGTGGACAAGCTTGTAAGGGCTGTTTGCATGGAGTAATAACCCCCACTACCCTAATACTGCTATTTAGATATGATTTATGGAGGAATGTGTTGTATTATATATATATATATCTCTATCAGTATATTTATGTACTGAATGGCCACTTTCTTAGAGACACCTGCACTTTCACGGTTAGAGCTTCCCTTTATGAAAATTAGACATTAGTCATTAGACCCTGCGGTGCAGCATTAGATCAAGTATTTGTATGATGAGAAAAACCACTGTGCTCACTATTTAGCAATGTTGATTTCTACTTTATTCAGCATAAGCAGTAGTGGGATGTGGAGTGTTAACCTACGGCAGTTTCACGTGTACCCTTATACTTTGTAAAGGCCTCGGCGTTATATAGCAACAAGGCAACTTTAAATCGTACATTACAGTGATACATAAGACACAACAAATGTTTGGACAGAGTCTACGCAGTTACATCTGTATAAGATGAATAGAATAACATACTTTAACTTAAAAAATGCACTTAGATCTTTGCGATCAATAAGACCTAATGGAACGAGGGCTTCCGCCTGTAAGATCAATTTCTGCCTCTTTTTTGAAGCAAAAGGTTATGTCTATTCCCCCCCTGTGAAAGCGTGTTTAATGCACAAAATGCCCGCAATCCACATTCCCCTGGGATTACCTCCATGATATGTAAGCATGCGTTCACTAAAAGGAGGAGATCCCTACCTTGTACCCAATAGATCGTACATGCTGCCTGAATCTCTTGAATATCGGGTGGATGGTCCTCCTGATGTAATAGAGATTACAGGGACACATGACAATACACACAACAAATTCGGTTCTACAGGTAATGAATGATGTTATCCACTTTAGTCGTCAAGCCTCCTAATTTCAATCCTTGCACGATTGAGTTGGCTGCAGAATCTGCAGTGTCCAGATCTATAATCTCCTCTCGGAGCCAACTCAATCGTGGAAAGAACCTGAAATAAGGAGGGAAACTATAGTCACACAGTTTAACCGCTTCCCGACCGCCCACTGTATATTCACGTCGGCACTTGCTGGGCTCTGTGCAGTGCCGACGTGAATTCACGGTGGGTGTTAAAAGCGCGATCCGGGTGTCTCAGAGTAGCGCTGACACCCGGATCGCGCTGTTATCACCTACCTCTGGTCCCGGAGATATGATCGGGACCTGATTAGTTCAGGTCCCGGTCATGTGATCGCAGGGAAAGTGTGTTGTAGCAACGAACTGGAAAGTTTGTTGCTATAACAAAGTGGAACGTTTGTTGCTACAACAAACTTTCCCGGGGACCGATTGCGGGTGCTGCAGTCGGTTATAAGGCAGAACCGGGGGCCATATAACAGCGCCCGGGTCTGCCATGCACAGCAGCCTATGAGAACCAGCCGGATGCTGGCTCTCATAAGCTTCCTGTCAGTGTGACTCTCAGCGTCACACTGACAGTTTATAATACGTTACACTACCTAGGTAGTGTAATGTATTATAGCAGCGATCAGTGCTGCCAGGCTTCAAGTAAAAAGTAAAAAATAAAGTAATAAAAAAGTTTTATAAAAGTGTAAAAACAAGTTATAAAAGTTACAAAAAAAAAGAATGCTTTTTTCCCTATAATAAGTCTTTTATTATAGGAAAAAAATGAAAATGTTAAAAAAAAGTACACATATTTGGTATCACAGCGTTCGTAACGACCCAAACTATAAAACTATAATATTATTTTTCCCGCACGGTGAACACCGCAAAAAAAATAAATTAAAAAACAATGTCAAGAATCACTTTTTTTTGGTCATCAACCCTCCCAAAATATAGAATAAAAAGTGATCAAAAAGTCGCATGTACCCCAAAATAATACCAATAAAAACTACAACCTGTCCTGCAAAAAACAAGCCCTTACACCGCTTTTTTGACGGAAAAATATAAAATTATGACTCTCAGAATACACAAAAAATAAATAATTTCATCAAAGTGATTTTATTGCGCAATCGCCACAAAACATAAAAAACCTATATACATATGGTATCGCCGTAATCGTACCGACCCGCAGAATAAAGTAAAATGTCATTTATACCGCACGGTGAACACTGTAAAAAAAATATACGAAAAACATTGTCAGAATTAATGTTTCTTTGTCACTTTGCTTCCAAAAAAATCTAATAAAATGTGATTTAAAAAAATCACATGTACCCTAAAATGGTACCAATGAAAAGTACAGATTGTCCCGCAACAAATAAGCCCTCACACGGCTCCGTTGGAGAAAAAATAAAAAAGTTCTGGCTCTCAGAATATGGCGATGCAAAATGTGCAGAGTGTTCCAAAAGCGGATAAGATTGGGCACCATTTATCAGTGCGACACCGGCCACATATCTGCGAATTATTATTTATGTACCCCATTATTATACCCTCTTATTATGCCCTGATGTACTCCGCACAGATTACATATACCCCCACATCATAAACTGAAATACCAGCAAAACCCCAAACAGAACAGTTACCAAGCAAAATCTGCGCTCCAAAAGCCAAATGGTGTTCCCTCCCCCCACAGCGTGCCCAAACACCAGCTTACGTCCACATATATGACATTTTATATCTGGGAGAACCCGCTCAACATTGTATGAGGTATTTGTCTTCAGTGGCACAAACTGGGCACAATATATTGTACATTAAAATGGCATATCAGTGGAAAATTTTAATTTTCACTTTGCACCATCCGCTGCGCATTAACGCCTTGGCGCACCACGACTTAATAGCATGTCGTGGTGCGAGGGGTTATTTATGGAGCGGGCTCATGCGCTGTGCACGCTCCATATTCTGCAGGTGTCAGCTGTGTATTACAGCTGACACCCGGGACTAACGGACAGGAACAGCGATCGCGCTGTTACAGGAGCCTGTATAATGACATTATACTGCAATACATTAGTATTGCAGTGTATTGTACCAGCGACCTAATGATCGCTCGTTCCAGTCCCCTAAAGGGACTTTTGGGAGGTTTCCACTGTTTTGGTACCTCAGGGGCTTTGCATATGCGACATGACACCCGAAAACCATTCCAGCTAAATTTGAGCTCCAAAAGCCAAATATTGTTCCTTCCCTCCTGAGTCCTGCCGTGGGTCCAAACAGCAGTTTATTACCACATATGGCGTATTGCTGTAATCAGGACAAATTGCTTTACAAATTTTGGGGTAATTTTTCTCCTTTATTCATTGTGAAAATTAAAAATTTCTATGTTTTTTCAGAAAAAAGTAGATTTTCATTTTCACGGCCTAATTCCACTAAATTCAGCAAAAAAACTGTGGGGTCAAAATGCTAACTATACCCCTAGAACAATTCCTTGAGGGGTGTAGTCTTCAAAATGGGGTCAGTTTTGGGGGGATTCCACTGTTTTGCTTACTCCAGGGCGTTGCAAACGCGATATGGAACTGAAAACCAATCCAGCAAAATCTGCGCTTCAAAATCCAAATGGCGCTCCTTCCCTTCTGAGCTCTGCCGTGGGTCCAAACAGCAGTTTAGTACCACATATGGGGTATTGGCGTGAAGTAGCTTTACAAGTTCTGGGGTGCTTTTTAATCTTTATTCCTTGCAAATATTATTTTTTTTAATATTTTTTCAGAAAAAAAAGTAGATTTTCACTTTCACAGACAAACTTCAATAAATATAGCAAAATACCTGTGGGGTCAAGATGCTAACTATACCCCTAGATAAATTCCTTGAGGTGTGTAGTTTCCAAAACCGTCTCACTGTTTTGGCACCACAAGACCTCTTCAAACCTGACATGGTGCCTAAAATATATTCTAAAAAAAGGAGGCCCCAAAATCCACTAGGTGCACCTTTGCTTCTGAGGCCGGTATTTCAGTCCATTATCACACTAGAGCCACATGTGGGATATTTCTAAAATCTGCAGAATCTGGGCAATAAATATTGAGTTGCATTTCTCGGGTAAAACCTTCTGTGTTACAGAAAAAAATGTATTACAAATGAATTTGTAAATTTGTAAATTTCACCTCTACTTTGCTTTAATTCCTGTGAAGTGCCTAATGGGTTAAGAAACTTTCTGAATGCTATTTTGAATACTTTGAGGGGTGCAGTTTTTAATATGGGGTGATTTATGGGGTCTATCTAGTACATAAGGCCCTCAAAGCCACTTCAGAACTGAACTGGTCCCTGTAAAAATAGCCTTTTGAAATTTTCTTGAAAACGTGAGAAATTGCTGCTAAAGTTCTAAACGTTGTAACGTCCTAGAAAAATAAAATAATGTTCAAAAAACAATGCAAATATAAAGTAGACATATGGAATATATAAAATAGTAACTATTTTGTGTGGTATTACTATCTGTTTTACAAGCAGATACATTTAAAATGAGAAAAATCATAATTAACTCTTTCAGCACCCTGGACAGTGACTATCTCCTGACGTCGCGTACCGGAATTTTTTTTGCCGGGTTCGGCCAAAACGAGTTCGGCCGAACCCGGTGAAGTTCGGTTCGATTGTCCGGGTTCGCTCATCTCAAAGACACTCCATTTGGATGTTTGGAAACAGAAAAGCACGTGGTGCTTTTCTGTTTACATTCATCCTTTTGACAGCTGGTGCGCTGTTTCAGTCGGTTCGCACGGAAGTGCTTCCATGCGACCAGCGTGGTTTTCACGCACCCATTGACTTCAATGGGTGCGTGATGCGCGAAATACGCGGAGATATTGAGCATGTCGCGCTTTTTGCGCAGCTGACAAACGCTGCGCAAAAAGCACGGACTGTCTGTACTGCCCCATAGACTTGTATTGGTCTGTGCGTGGCGCGTGAAAACCACGCGGCCCGCACGGACCCAATACACGCTCGTGTGAATCCCCCCTTATTACCACATAAAGAGACACATGTCAGATTTGAGAAAATGGGGCTGGTCATGAAGGTCAAAATGAGCTCGGTCTTGAAAGGGTTAAGTTGTTATGATGGTCCTCAATGGTTGCTTCTAGCAAAAACAGAGACGACATTATACTTTATAGTTCTGTCTGCCAAGTTCCTGGATCCTATAAGACATCCATACAGAATATGTGCACACTGATTCCAACTAATGTACTTACCATTTGTTTTCATCCTGATGGAATAAATGGGATCTGTCAGAGGAGACATTGTTTATTTATTGTATTGTTTCCATGTATAGTAGATGCAGTATACAGAATACATTCAGCTTTCTCTTTAAAGTCACTGCTAATGCTGCATGTACAATAATGATCCAGTCATTCAATGTTCTCATTTTCCTAATTATTTATTCAACTTTTAGGGCCGCCGATGACGAATCGGAAGAACGCCTCCAAAGGGAAGGCAGACAGTTCAGTGACCATCTTATAAACCCAGTGATCACCGATGTCCCTGACTTTAAGGAGAGATTATCTGGAGAACTGGTCTTCCTGAAAACATCCCAGATCGTCCATGGAATCTTCTCTGAGGTAATTGCAGTTCTATGTATCTGACCAGCAGGTTGTATATGAAGAGATGATTGTATATGGACGAGTGTTATTTTCATAAATGCTTTATGAATGTCATCAGTGAATATATTCAGAGTAATATTGGTCATACATCTTCCATATGTTCTGTCTGATCTCCAGGTTGGGCTGAGAATGAAGCTCTGCTGTGAGAGAAGTTGTAGATCTGTCCAGTACATTGTACAGCACTGTCCTCTGTATACAGCAGTGGTGACTAGTAGCTGTATACAGAGGTTAGGATAGGGAAGGCTATATATAAAACCAGTGTATACTCCCAGTGTGTAATTCTGTCTCCATTTACTTACGCAGCTGATTAAAAAAGAGAAGATCGGACAAAAGAGGGAGAAAATTATCGAGTTTAGGAGAGCGCCTCTAATAACAGTGCTGGCTGTAATATCAAGGCAGCAGGATTCATTTCTGGCGGAGGAACTCCTATGGATAGATTACAACCCTCTAATGGATGAATTCATGCCTAGAAGGTAAGGGATCATGGGAATTATATATCCTTCCATATGTCCACTAAACTGATCACATTACCATAGAAAACCTCACTAATTTTGCAGTAATGCATCATATGGTATATTGCCACAAGTCTTATCTACTATAAATCTCAATATACTTTGTGTTATAACAGCCCCCTCCCCCATAATGAGCTGTGTAATATGTGGTGCTGTCTAAATAAAGGCTGATAATAATAATATGAACTATAATGTAGTAAGAATTATAACTTATAATATAGAGAAATTGTTCCAACAATGATTCTCCGCTAAATCTTATTCTCTGTCTTCTTCATTTCCTGCAGGATGTGGCCGGTGTCCAAAATCAAGATGGCCACAAAACAGCTTCACCAATTATATCAAATTGTGTCTGTGGAAACTGAAGGAGAACATTTATTTCACGTTCATTCCCCAAAAGGAGAACGTGACAAAACCTTCCTTCAGTGGGAATATATAATCCATCACATCAACCAGCAGGAACCTGTGAGTCAAGATTTTATCCACTGAATTACTGGGGTTTTGTAGGTTTAGTGATGGAAAAGGAGAAATTGATGGCACAGAACAAAGAGACTTGTATTAGGACGTTCTGGTGAAGTCTAATGGAGATTGAAGGCCTTCTCCTGTATCTTTGACATAATGTTTCCTGCAGCTCAGCCGCTCATGCTTTATTAGGGTATGTTCACACGTACACGTCCGTAACGGCTGAAATCACGGAGCTGTTTTCAGGAGAAAACAGCTCCGCAATTTCAGACGTAATGGCAAGTGCAAGCGCTTTTCGCGGACGTAATTGGAGCTGTTTTTCCATTGTGTCAATGGAAAATGTCTCCAATTACGTCTCAAGAAGTGACAGGCACTTCTTTGACGCGGGCGTCTTTTTTACACGCCGTCTTTTGACAGCGGCGCGAGTAAATAAAATGACCGTCGGCACAGAACATCGTAAAACCCATTCAAATGAATGGGCAGATGTGTGCCGATGCTTTGGAACCGTATATTCGGACGTAATTCGGGGCTAAAACGCCCGATTAACGTCCGTAAATAGGGTGTGTGAACCCAGCCTTAATAATAATAGTAATAGTAATAACCTTCATTTCTACAGCAGGTATAATATATTCCACGGGACAAATGAGCGGCCCCTGCCCGTTAGCGCTTACAATCTAGAGATGCCGGATTGTGGGGTTCCTTGTATGTCACAAATAGGAACTAACGTCTTTATTCATTGTCTTTCACAGTTTCATCTTGATGACATATTATCTGCAGATACAAGGTATGTTATTTATTTCACTCTCATCATTTTATTTTATGTCTTTTTTATGTTTTGTGCTGGGACATGTAGACCCCACAGGTTATATTAATAAATGAGGCCCTAGAGGCTGAGTCAGGACAAGGTACCATTTTTTTAATTAAAACATAGTATAAATTTAAACCCCAAGTATGAGAAATAGGGTAACATAAAATTCAGTAAAAGAAAGGACTGTGTCTCCAGAAGTTGTTCTATAACATACAATAATTCACATATCTTTTCATTTTTCCTTTTTTGCACTTCACAGGTCAATGGATTGGAAATTCAATGAAAAGATCCATAATATCGATCCTGAATGCTGGATAGAAGAGGAGAATATAAAGAGAAGTAAGTCGTCTTTTATAGTGTGTATGGTGTCTGTACATCAAGCTCTTATAGAAAGTGTGACTGCAGTTATTCCGTCTTCTCCTGGATAAGACGCTGCTTCCTATGTGAATGTCATGTGAACAGAAGGTGCTACAAGACGAAGTAATATGCAGGAGTTTAGTATCGGAACCTGATTACTTTACACAACCCGGGTAATAGAGGAGGTTACTGATTAAGGGGTCCCCCTCTATTATGTCCATATGCCCTAATAAATCTTAAATGTGCATCGCTGAATACGCCGTTCTCTTCAGAAGAATACACAGGGGGTCTAAATCTAATTTAGAGGAAAAATACAATGCTGCCGCTCATGGAAACCAATCATATCTCTGCTTTCATATTTTAACCTTCAATAGTACAATGGAAACTTAAATTTGATTGGTCGCCATAAACAAAGTCAGCTGTTCCTACCTACAATTGTTTATATACATTATTCCTGTATCCTTCTGGGCGGCCCACAATATTTACTAGAATATTACTGGAGCTCGTCCTCACTCAGCGATAGTGATGTACACCGCACCCCACCATACACGTAACCTGTGTGTACAAAAATTCCAGGATTTAGGCATGATGAGGTTAAAAATGCAATAGGCACTCAAAACCACAGCATTCACAAACAGTTGTGTAAATGGGTAGTCATAACTATCCATTCACTGCACAAAAAATTAACCAACACTGCAAAGTGTGAACGAGGCATAGTTTATATATTGTAGGTATATAAAGGTATTGCAGGTACTTTGTGTTGCGGCTTTATAATTGTGTTATTTTGTTTTAGGGGGCTGGCTAAGAATGAGTGATGATGTCAGATATTGGTGGAAAGTTGCTAAATCTAAAATCTCTGGAAAGAAAGTCACTCAAGAAAAAAGTAGAGAGAGCAAAGAAAGATCAGAAAGCATTAAAGAACCCTCCTCTTCTTCATCATCTCAACCAGAGAGCTCAGACCCAGAGCCCACCGTGCAGGGTGACCTTACAGAGCTAGTCCTGAAAGAGGTAGAAGATCCTAAGGAAAACATCAACTTATTAAGATCTGAGGAGCAGGACCTGAGAGAGAGGATCATAGAAGTGCAGAATGGACAGATTGTGAGACCACGCTCAAATCTCGGGTTAACATATGACAATGATTATACAACAACTTGGAGACTATCTGGCTGGTGGGAAATGATCAGCCTATAATTCTGCTTTATCAGAGGGTTACAAAATCAGCCCCTTCCATCCGCTTTCAGGAATCTGTTGGGAGAATTTTCCATTCTTATCAATAAAAATTCAATGATTCATCTGAATAAGTGCTTCTTTTATTCTTGCGGCAAGGAGACAAATGGCAGATCAGCAGTTGTCTGAGCTTCATCACATAAGCACACGTTTATATAGGCTTTAACCACAACCAGGTGACATTTTGCACATGACAGTGAGTATCTTACACAAAATACTAGTCTAATGCAGTTTTGCTTCATATAGCATATTTTGACACTAACAACTGAAACTGGGATAAAGTTGAACTTCCTTAAAGTCCATCTGTCTCTATTGAGAAATCCAACTGCCCCAAACTTGAAAGCAAAGCATATTTAACACTTTATCAGAAAAATCATTTCCTGAGAAGTTCTGCATAGCTCAGTGTATATTTCATTTCATTGCATCAAATAAGCATACATTTTAAATAAAACTTTCCTAACAGAATCTCAAAAAACCTAATGTTTACAATTCAAAAGTGCAAAGCAGGAAAAACAATCAAAAGTTCTTTGCAAATATCAGAACTTCCCGCACCGACCCGCACCATGTGTGCAAAAAGTAACATCTTTAAAAAAGGGTTTCATGAAAGAGAAATAGCAGTACAAACAGCTATCATTTCTATATTCTCTCTATCAATAAAACATAACCTCGTCTCAAAGAACTGTTTTGTGTGCTTTTCTAACAAAGGATTTGACCAATCCATCTCAAACAAGTAGTTAACTTTGGAATATTCAATGGGTTATCGAGAGACGGATAGTTGTACAAGATGTTAGGGCTTGCAGGGAGATTTGATCCACTTGTTGTGGAATTGTCCAAAGTTAAGAAGATACTGGAACAGGGTTATAGAAGTTTTGAATAGAATTTATAACGTTGAGATAGATTGCAGTCCAATTACATGTATACTTTGATGTAGTCTTGGGACAACTCTAAATAATTCCCCAAAAAGATCTCTAGGGTGTAGTTTATATATTGCTAGAAAAATGATACTGAAACAATGGATCTCTAATGAGCCCCAGAATGGAAGGTAGCGGTCCTGAGATACATCCATCTTAAAGGTATTACATGTAAAAACATGAAGGCAACTAGAAAATGTTCTCAGCAATGGGGAAGATGGTGTAATGAGGTATCCCCAGATGTTAAAAAAAACTGTTTGGTTGAAAGCAGGAAAATAAAATAATAAAAAAAAAATATATATATTTATTTATTTTTTTGCTCTCTTTTTATCGTGGGGGGGGGAATGCGATTTTTTTCAGTGCGAAGCAATTTTATAGATGAAAATTATTGAAAGAATTTTGTATTTGAAAGAAGAAAATTTAAAAATGTAAAAAAAAATAACTTTTGGAATAAACAAAGTCTGTGTAGTTAAAATTTGCAATAGTACCCTAAACGCAGGAAAATAAAAAATAAAGCAGGTCCACATGTCGGTATAGGCAGTCAATACAAATATAAGATTTGCGCAGCTCATGCTTAATTGAGATTTCAGACAAGGATTGAGAATGTTAGAAGACTTGCTGCTTTAGTCTATTTTAAGGGTATGACCAGACGTGGCGTCTTTCTACAGACACTGTCCGCATCAATGCCGCACATAATCTGCGTTGCAGATTTTGTTGCGGCTTTGCCTAAAATGTGCATAAGGGCTTGTTTACATGAACGTATATTACGTCCGTGCAACGCGCGTGATTTTCACGCGTGTTGTACAGACCTATGTTAGTCTATGGGGCAGTGCAGACAGTCCGTGAGTTTTGCGCAGCGTGAGTCCGCTGCAAAAAACGCACGACTTGTCCTATATTTGTGCGTTGTTCGCGCATCACGCTCCCATTGATGTAAATGGGTGCGTGAAAACCACGCATGTCACACAGAAGCACTTCCGTGGGACAAGCGTGATTCGCGTAACAGCGGTAAAAAGTATGAATGAAAACAGAAAAGCACCACGTGCTTTTCTGTTTACAAACATCCAAACGGAGTGTCATAATGATGGCGGCTGCGCGAAAAGCACGCAGCGGCACATCAGATGGTTATGACACACGGAGCTGTTAAGTGCCGTTTGCGCACGCAAAATGCCACGTTATTTGCGTGCGCAAAACGCACATGCTCGTGTAAACCAGGCCTTAAATTGATGCGGATTAGCCGTTGCGTATTCAGGTGAAGAGTACTTCCCTTCTCTCTATGTAAAGGATCGGCTAGACATAGCTTCTGTGTCGACGCCCGTTTTTACTCACTCTGCACCTGCTCCTAAGTCTGGTCGAGTGACCCCTTCTTCCACCAATCAGCCTGGGAGGCTGAGGAGTGGGAGAGCCTATCACAGCCTGGCCAGACGGAGCTAGCTCCCGCCCTCTGTCCATTTATACCATCACTTCCTGCTCCTCCTTTGCCTGTGATTCTTTTCAGTCTGTTTCCTGGCCTTGCTGCTGCTGCTTACTACTTGTCTTCTGCTTCATATTGACCCTGGCTTGACTGACTATTCTCCTGCTCTGCGTTTTGTATCTCGTCCTCTCCTGGTTTGACTCGGCTCGTTCACTATTCTCCTGCTCTGCGTTTTGTACCTTGTCCACTGCTGGTTTAACTCGGCTCGTTCACTATTCTTGTTGCTCACGGGGTTGCTGTGGGCAACAGCCCCATTTCGCTTAGCTTCTGTGTACCCTTGTCTGTTTGTCTGTCGTGCACTTAGTGAGCGTGGGGACCGTCGCCCAGTTGTGCGCCGTCGCTTAGGACGGGCCGTTGCAAGTAGGCGGGGACTGAGTGGCTGGTAGATTAGGGCTCACCTGTCTGTCTCCTTACCCCACCATTACATAATAACAGGCCCATAAACCTTTTCTACCCTGGTCCCTGTCACTACTATGGACCCCCTTGAGACCCTGGCTCAGCAAATGCAGGGCCTCTCCCTACAGGTCCAAGCCCTGGCTCAGAGCGGCAACCAGCAAGATGCTACCCTGGTAGTGCCCCCCACCTCACCTCTTGAACCCCACCTCAAGTTGCCTGACCGGTTCTCAGGGGACCGGAAGACTTTTTTCTCCTTTCGGGAGAGTTGTAGGCTCTATTTCCGTCTAAAGCCCCACTACTCAGGTTCCGAGAGCCAGTGAGTGGGTATAATTATGTCCCGGCTCCAGGACGGGCCCCAAGAATGGGCCTTCTCCTTGGCTCCCGACGCCCCTGAACTTTCCTCTGTTGACCTTTTTTTTCTGCTCTCGGGCTCATATATGACGAGACTGACAAGACTGCCTTTGCCGAGAGTCAGCTGGTGACCTTACGTCAGGGTAAGAGACCCGTTGAGGAGTACTGTTCGGACTTTAGGAAGTGGTGTGTAGCTTCTCGGTGGAATGACCCTGCCTTGAGGTGCCAGTTTAGATTGGGTCTGTCGAACGCCCTGAAGGACCTGTTAGTTAGCTACCCCTCTTCTGACTCTCTAGATCAGGTTATGGCTTTAGCGGTATGACTTGACAGACGTCTCAGGGAACGACGACTTGAAAGTTTTTGTGCCTTCTCCTCTGGCTCCCCCATGATGGCTCCCGAAGTTCCGTTGCTTCGTTCTTCCACGGAAAACTCGGATGAACCAATGCAACTCGGGGCCTCCGTGTCTCCCCAACAACGTAGAGACTTCCGCAGGAAGAATGGTCTCTGCTTCTACTGTGGGGAGGACAAGCATCAAGTGAACAACTGTCCTAGGCGTAAGAATAAGCAGCCAGAAGAACTTCCGAGCCTAAGTGATCATCGGGGAGGTCACTTGGGCGCACAGGTATTTCCCGTAAATATGAAACCTAATAAGATCTTGCTTCCCTTTCAGGTCTCTTTTGGTGGTAGGTCTGCTACCGGCAGTGCCTTCGTGGATTCAGGGTCTTCTGCTAATATTATGTCTGTGGAATTTGCTATATCTCTAGCTATGCCATTGATTGATTTGCCTAAACCTGTCCCAGTAGTGGGTATCGACTCCACTCCTCTTGCTAATGGTTATTTTATACAGCATACCCCTGTTTTTGTATTCCTTGTTGGCTCCATGCATTTGGAGCAGTGCTCTGTACTGGTTATGCAGGGTATATCGTCCGATTTGGCATTAGGCCTTCCCTGGTTGCAGTTGCATAATCCCACGTTTAACTGGAATACTGGGGATCTTACCAAATGGGGTAATGAATGAATGACGTCACGTTTTTCTGTTAATTTTATTTCTCTCCCTGAGGAGGTGAACACTCTACCTGAGTTTATTCAGGATTTCGCTGATGTTTTTTCTAAAAAGGCCTTTGAAGCGTTACCTCCTCATAGAGAATACGATTGCGCAATCGATTTGGTGCCAGGAGCTAAGCTCCCTAAGGGTAGGATATTTAATCTCTCTTGTCCCGAACGTGAAGCCATGAGAGAATATATCCAGGAATGCCTGGCCAAGGGTTACATTCGCCCCTCTACTTCGCCGGTAGGTGCTGGCTTCTTCTTCGTAGGGAAGAAGGATGGTGGTCTTAGGCCGTGCATTGATTACCGAAACTTGAATAAGGTCACTGTAAGGAACCAGTATCCCCTTCCTTTGATTCCTGATCTCTTCAATCAGGTTCAGGGGGCCCAATGGTTCTC
Organism: Rhinoderma darwinii; assembly: GCF_050947455.1. Classification (NCBI taxonomy): domain Eukaryota; kingdom Metazoa; phylum Chordata; class Amphibia; order Anura; family Rhinodermatidae; genus Rhinoderma; species Rhinoderma darwinii. The sequence goes on from NW_027461779.1 coordinate 146,552, forward strand.
TAAGTTTGATCTACGGGGGGCTTATAACCTTATCCGCATCAAAGAGGGGGATGAGTGGAAGACTGTGTTTAACACGCCCGAAGGTCATTTCGAATACCTTGTCATGCCCTTTTGGTTGTGTAATGCTCCCGCGGTCTTCCAGAATTTCATAAATTAGATTTTAAGAGACTACCTTGGGGTATTTCTTGTAGTGTACCTTGATGACATCCTAGTGTTTTCCAAGGACTGGTCCTCCCACATTGAGCATGTCAGGAAGGTGCTCCAGGCCCTTCGGGAAAACAAACTGTTTGCTAAAACCGAAAAATGTGTGTTTGGGGTGCAGGAGATACCATTTTTGGGTCAAATCCTCACTCCTCATGAATCCCGCATGGACCCTGCCAAGGTTCAGGCTGTGGCGGAATGGGTCCAACCTGCCTCCCTGAAGGCGTTACAGTGCTTCCTGGGGTTTGCTAATTATTACAGGAGATTTATTGCTAACTTCTCGGTCATCGCTAAGCCTCTTACGGATCTCACTCGCAAAGGTGCTGATCTCCTCCATTGGCCTCCAGAGGCGGTCCAGGCTTTTGAGATCCTTAAGAAATGCTTTATCTCGGCCCCAGTGCTGATTCAGCCTAACCAAATGGAGCCATTTATCGTGGAGGTTGACGCGTCCGAGGTGGGAGTGGGTGCTGTTTTGTCCCAGGGTACCAGGTCCCTCATCCATCTCCGTCCCTGTGCCTACTTCTCCAGGAAGTTCTCACCCACTGAGAGTAACTACGACATTGGCAACCGCGAACTCTTAGCCATTAAATGGGCATTTGAAGAGTGGTGCCACTTCCTGGAGGGGGCTAGTCACCAGGTTACGGTCCTTACCGACCACAAGAATCTAGTTTTCTTAGAATCTGCCTGGAGGCTAAACCCGAGACAAGCTCGATGGGCGTTATTTTTTACTAGATTCAACTTTTTGGTCACCTATAGGGCTGGGTCTAAAAATATTAAGGCTGATGCACTGTCGCGTAGCTTCATGGCCAGCCCTCCTTCGGAGGAAGATCCTGCTTGTGTTTTGCCCCCAGGTATAATCATTTCCTCTGTTGATTCTGTCTTAGTCTCCGAAATTGCGGCTGATCAAGGTTCAGCTCCCGGGAACCTTCCTGAGAACAAGCTGTTTGTTCCTCTGCAATTCTGGCTAAGGGTACTCAGGGAACATCATGACTCTGCACTATCTGGCCATCCAGGCATCCTGGGCACCAAGCACCTCATTGCCAGAGACTATTGGTGGCCTAGGTTGCTTAAAGACGTTAAGGCCTACGTCGCCGCTTGTGAAATTTGTGCTAGGTCCAAGACTCCCAGGTCCCGACCAGCGGGCTTACTATGTTCTTTGCCCATTCCCCAGAGACCTTGGACCCATATCTCCATGGATTTTTTTTCCGATCTGCCTCCATCTCAAGGCAAGTCGGTGGTATGGGTGGTAGTGGACCGCTTCAGTAAGATGTGCCACTTTGTGCCCCTCAAGAAACTACCCAATGCTAAGACGTTAGCTACCTTTTTTATCAAACACTTCCTGCGTCTCCATGGGGTTCCTGTCAATATTGTCTCTGACAGAGGGGTACAATTTGTTTCATTGATTTGGAGAGCCTTCTGTAAAAAGTTGGAGATTGATCTGTCCTTCTTCTCGGCCTTCCATCCTGAAACTAATGGCCAAACGGAGAGGACTAATCAGTTTCTAGAACAATATTTAAGGTGTTTTATCTCTGACTGTCAATATGATTGGGTCTCCTTCATTTCCCTCGCTGAATTTTCCCTTAATAACTGGGTCAGTAACTCGTCAGGGGTCTCCCCCTTTTTCTGTATTTTTGGGTTCAATCCACGGTTCCCCTCCGTTTCACCTGGTGGTTCCAACAATCCTGAGGTAGATGTCGTTCATCGTGAACGGTGCACAGTCTGGGCCCAGGTTCAGAAGAACCTAGAGGTGTCCCAGAGCATACAAAAGACCCAGGTAGATAGAAGACGTTCTGCTAACCCCTTGTTTGCAGTCGGGGATCTGGTGTGGCTGTCTTCAAGAAATTTGCGCCTTAAAGTCCCGTCCAAAAAATTTGCTCCCAGGTATATAGGGCCGTACAAGGTCATTGAAGTCCTTAACCCTGTCTCCTTCCGACTGGAGTTACCCCCGTATTTTCGAATACGCAACGTCTTTCATGCCTCCCTCCTGAAACGCTGCTCCCCATCCTTGGCTCCCGCGAGGAAACCTCCGGTCCCTGTTCTCACCCCTGAAGGGGTAGAATTCGAGGTGGCCAAGATTGTGGACAGCAGGATGGTCCAAGACTCTTTCCAGTACCTGGTCCATTGGAGAAGATACGGGCCTGAGGAGAGGAATTGGGTACCCGCCCGGGATGTTCACGCTGCAGTATTGCTCAGGAGGTTTCATCTTCGGTTCCCCTATAAGCCAGGTCCACCTAGTAAGGGTCCAGTGGCCCCTCATAATAGGGGGTTACTGTAAAGGATCGGCCAGACACAGCTTCTGTGTCGACGCCCGTGGTTACTCACTCTGCACCTGCTCCTAAGTCTGGTCGAGTGACCCCCTTCGTCCACCAATCAGCCTGGGAGGATGAGGAGTGGGAGAGCCTATCACAGCCTGGCCAGACGGAGCTAGCTCCCGACCCTCTGTCTATTTATACCCTCAATTCCTGCTCCTCCTTTGCCTGTGATTATTTTCAGTCTGTTTCCTGGCCTTGCTGCTGCTGCTTACTGTAATGTCCGTGGCTGCGGGCTGTCAGCTCCAGCCTCCCGCTGACAGCCGCACCCACGAGTCGGCATGCGCTGGCCCCAGCCTCCTCCTCAGGAGACGCCAGCGCTTGCATCCACTCACCTCCGCTGGAGCCCGCAAGACATCTTGAACGACCTTTGACCCGTGAGTACCCTGGGCTATAAGAGGGGTCCAGCCCCCTAGTTCGATGCCTGAGCGTTGTTAGTTTTCCCAGTCTGTCTTGCAAATGGTCCCTTAGTGTTTCCCGTTCCTGTTGTTACCCGTACCTTGTTCCCCGTTCCTGTTTCCCGTGCTTTGCCCTAGTATCTAGCCGTGCCACGTCCTGTGTCATCTGCCACGTCCGGAGGAATCCGCTACTTTCTGTGTCATCTGCCACGTCCGGAGGAATCTGCCACGTCCTGTGTCATCTGCCACGTCCGGAGGAATCCGCCACGTCCTGTGTCATCTGCCACGTCCGGAGGAATCCGCCACGTCCGGAGGAATCCACCACGTCCTGTGTTATCTGCCACATCCGGAGGAATCCGCCACATCTGGCGCAACTTGCGGCTCCTGTGTCATCCACCACGTTTGGCGCCATCTGCTGCACCCATCTCATCTGTGCCAGAACTGCGGCCACAATCTGGACTAATCAGGTACCCTTGTGTGGGACATTGTATTTCTGGGGTGTCCTGTTGTTTGGCCAGCTGCCTCCCCGCTGCGGCGGTACGGCCTAGTGGGTCCACTAACCCGCTTCGTGACACTTACTACTTGTCTTCTGTTTCATATTGACCATGGCTTGACTGACTATTCTCCTGCTCTGCGTTTTGTACCTCGTCCTCTCCTGGTTTGACTCGGCTCGTTCACTATTCTCCTGCTCTGCGTTTTGTACCTTGTCCACTCCTGGTTTTACTCGGCTCGTTCGCTATTCTTGTTGCTCACGGGGTTGCCGTTGGCAACAGCCCCATTTCCCTTAGCTTCTGTGTACCCTTGTCTGTTTGTCTGTCATGCACTTAGTGAGCGTGGGGACCGTCGCCCAGTTGTGTGCCGTCGCTTAGGACAGGCTGTTGCAAGTAGGCGGGGACTGAGTGGCAGGTAGATTAGGGCTCACCTGTCTGTCTCCTTACCCTGCCATTACACTCTATCAGTGCAGGATAAAGAGAAGGGGCAGCCCTTTCCCTAGTAAAAGTAAAAGAAATTCATACTTACCCGGACGTTGTCTTGGTGACGCGTCCCTCTTTCAACATCCAGCCCGACCTTCCTGGATGACGTGGCAGTCCATGTGACTGCTGCAGCCTGGGATTGGCCTGTGATTGGCCTATGATTGGCTGCAGGGAGTTCTGGGTAAGTATGAACTTCTATTTTTTTTTACACGTTGATCTATATTGTGATCGGTAGTCACTGTCCAGGGTGCTGAAACAGTTACTGCCGATCGTTAAACTTTTTCAGCACCCTGGACAGTGACTATCTCCTGACGTCGCCTAGCAACGCACACACGTAGTCACCCGTAATTACGGGAGCCCCATAGACTTCTATGGGCCTGCCCGTGCCGTAATAACGGCCCGTGATTACGGGCGTTTTTACTTTCTTGTGCATAGGGCCTCAGTCTGGCTATAGACCTAGAAATACATAGGTCCAGCCAGAATGAAGAAATATCATGTTGGTAAAACCAATACGCTACGCAACACACATAACATCTGCGGAATTCATTGCGGAATTTAGAATCTCCATTGAAGTCAATGGAGAAATTCCGCAATGAGTCCGCAACAAGTCCACTACACATCCGCAACAGCCAGTGTATGCTGCGGACACCAAATTCCGCACCGCAGCCTATGGTCCGTAGCGGAGTTTTCCTCAACGTGTGCACAAACCTAACTAAAAAGCTGTGGAAAGCAATGGAGAAAATGTCCGCTGCGGATTTCCGCAGCAGACTGCCCGCAGCGGAATTCCAGAGCAATTCCGCCACGTCTGGTCACATGCCCTCAAAGCATGTTGTACTTTAAGGATCTCCATTGTTCATAATGAGGACATGTCTTCCCAACGTGAGTCTGTTTCCTCCATACCTGTTTCCCTCTAAAAAGGGAAAAGAAAAACACCGACCTCCAATGGTGTAATAACGCAATGGTAAAAACTAAGAGTTAATTATACTCACAAACATACACAATAAACGAGTATGTAGATAAAAGTAATATAGAGAAACACCAAGGTCCAGCATGTGACCCGACTCGAGTTTCACCACACAGCTTTTTCCAGGGTATGTTTCCATATCATAATCCCCTTCTAGACGAGGCTGGACGCAGCCTGCAGGGCTTAGGAGGGAAGCCTCCATGACAGCCCTAGGAGGGAAAGGGTTAACTTTGTAGGAAAAGTTAGAGGTGGAGGAGGGACAGGGAGGAGTTAGGGGGGCCGTTACGGAGCTTCCCGCTGTTTTTCGGCAGTGAGCCGGAAGCAGCGGGAGAAGTAACCACTCACCCAGTAAGCTCCCGTTGCCCCGCTCTGTTCCGTCATGTCTGAGGCTGATATGCTTGCGCGGCTGCGTGCCGCTGCTGTGCACCACGGTCCCGGTTGGTTGGAGGAGACCGTGGCTGCACTTACAATGATCCCCGACGCCGATTCGCCACGTCAGGCACGGCATATGAGGTCTGTTGAAGTGGGGGACAGGCTCCCCTCCCCCGGCCCCCTTCCTGGCAGTAATATGGCGGCGGGAGGGGAGTTTACAACACCCGCTCCTGCTCAGAGGAGGCAGAGAGCGTCGCCGGGGGTGACGGTGACTCAGGCCGGGTCTGCCCGTCGCTCCCGGCGGTCCCGACCTCCAGAACGCCTCAGCCCTGAGGTGGTCCCGCGGACACGGCGTCGCAGGGGGAGCCCTAATATGGACGCTGCAGGCCAGGCAGCTGGGGGGACCGCCCCTTCCCAGGCCCTGCGTCCTGGCAGGAATCCCAGGCCGCGACGGGGTCCGGCGGTTCTCAGGGAGTCGCAGGCCGGGCTCCCTGTCACCCCCCCCATCAGATGCAAGATCGGGAAGACTAGCTACGGCCGCCCCGCCTGGTGATGCTCCGGCCAGGGGGCAGGCTTCATCAGGATCGTCGAGACGGACGCCTAGACCTGCCGGCCCATCTGCCAGTGCGTCATCATCCCCGGTTCGGAGATGTCGGTGGGATGGCCAGTCGTCGGCGAGAGAGGAGCTGGAAGACGGTGAACTGGACGTGTATCGGCGAGGGCAGGATGGTCCGGCTGACGGGAACACAGCGCCTGTGCAGCCCGGTGAGTGCATAACTCCATCTTTGTCGTATCCAGCGAGCGTATCCAGTGGGCTGCTAGCGTCGGATCGGTGGCCGGTAGTGGCGTGGGCGGGCGCGACGGCGCGGGTCTAGCGGACTTGGTGGGTTGCTTGCGGGAGCTGGTCGGGCGTCTCGATAGGGCGGCGGCGCCAGTAGTTACGGAGGTGTCCCCGGCGGTAGTTTGGGAGGGCCCCAGGGAAGTGGGATTGTTACAGGCGCGCCCCGTAATGGCGGCTACGGAGGCGGTCGCGGTGTCGGTACAGACCGAGGCCCAAAAAGACGGCGATCGGGTGCGTATTGATGATCGTGCTCGCGGGGAGGTATATGTTTGCTTTGAAGGTCCGTTGGGGGCGCACTTAAAGCAGGAGGTGCGTGAGCGTATTTGGAAGGACGAATACGTTGAGATTTTTTCTCTTCTGCCGCTTGCTAAATTCAATTTGGATAGGAGCAAGCGGGATGAGAGCAAGAAGGACGAGGAGGAGCGTCGGCGGTATAGGCTTATCCCGCAGACGTTCGTAAATTGGTCGCAGGCGTTCGCCATCTTAGCCAGTGTAATAGGGGAAAAGGCGCCGGAAAATTGTTCGGCGTTATTTTGTTATTTTGACGCCATTGGGGAGGCTCATCGGGTGTACGGGGGGCAGGCTTGGCTCAGATACGATGAGCAATTCCGTCAGCGTAAAGCGGTTCGGCCGGCGATTCAATGGGACCAGAAGGATATTGCTCTCTGGTTAAGGGTCACGGCTCCGGTTAGGCAGCCCTTTCCCGGGAGCGTTGGCCAAGGGGGCCAGTCCAGTCAGGTCGGACAGGGCGGTGGGGCAAAGTTGGGATTCTGCTGGCAATTCAACGATGGCCAGTGTAAGTTCGGGGCCACGTGCAAGTTCAAGCACGTGTGTTCGGAGTGTAATGGTGCATCCCATGGGGCGGCAAAATGTATGCGGAAAAAGAGGTCAGGGAACCAGTCCTCCTCGGCTGGTCAAGGGGTTGGCACCGGTGAGGGTGGAAAGGATGGCCCCCTATCTAAATGAGTATCCGGATAGGGCTGCGGCGAAGTTGCTTTACGAAGGGTTTAGTGTTGGTTTTATTATTCCTCCGCCTCCTTATGAGGTCCCGGTTACGCGGAGGAACCTTAAATCGGCCTACTTGCATGCTGAGGTCGTGTCGAAAAAGTTGTTTAAAGAAGTTTCGTTAGGCCGTATGGCGGGGCCTTTTATTGATCCGCCAATAAAGGATTTAGTTGTGTCCCCATTGGGTATTGTTCCAAAGCGCGAGCCCCAAAAATTCCGGTTGATTCAGCACTTATCGTTTCCCAAGGGTTCGTCGGTAAATGACGGGATTGATCATGAGTTGTGCTCCGTAGTGTATACCTCATTCGATAAAGCGGTTGGGTTAGTTCGTGCTGCGGGTCCAGGCGCGCTGCTCGCAAAAACCGACATCGAGGCGGCGTTCAGGTTGTTGCCAGTTCATCCAGAAAGCCAACGGCTGTTGGGTTGTTTTTGGAATGGGGCTTTTTACGTGGATCGGTGCCTTCCGATGGGGTGTTCCCTTTCTTGCGCGTACTTCGAGGCTTTTAGTAGCTTCGTGGAGTGGGTGACGAAGGGTGTAGCCGGGGTCGATTCGTTAATACATTACTTAGACGATTTCTTGTGCGTCGGCCCGGGGGGTTTGCCGGTTTGCGGTAATTTGCTTCATGCACTGCAGAAGGTTGCGAGGGATTTTGGGATCCCTTTGGCGCCAGAAAAGACTGAGGGCCCGGTAACGACGATTTGTTTTTTGGGAATTGAGATAGATTCGGTGGCTATGGAGTGTCGTCTTCCGATGGATAAGTTGGGGGCTTTGAGTCAGGAGGTACGTCGGGCTTGCAAGTTAAAGAAAATTACGCTGCGGGAGATTCAGTCGTTGCTGGGGAAGTTGAATTTCGCCTGCCGGATTATGCCAATGGGGAGGGTGTTTGGTAGACGGTTGGCGGCGGCTACGGCGGGAGTGCGTGCGGCACATCACTTTGTACGGCTCAAGGAGGAGCATCGGGCTGATTTGCAGGTATGGGATGACTTCTTGGGCCAGTATAACGGTCGGTCGCTATGGATGGCTCCAGCGCAGGATACGAGTGATTTGAATATTTTTACGGATGCAGCTGGAGCGGGCGGTTTTGGAGCTTATGGGGGGGGTCCGTGGTGCGCGGGTCAATGGCCGGCTAGCTGGGTGTCCAGTGGACTCACGCGGAATCTGGCCCTGCTCGAGCTGTTCCCCATCGTGGTTGCGGCGACCATCTGGGGGGACAGGCTCAGGGATAAGAAGGTTCGTTTTTACTGCGACAACATGGGGGTGGTGCTGGCCATTAACAACATCACGGCGTCCTCTCCTCCGGTAATTCAGTTGTTGCGACATTTAGTGTTGGTGTGCTTGTCATTGAACGCGTGGGTGGTGGCGGTGCACGTGCCGGGGGTACGGAATTGTATCGCTGATGCTCTTTCTCGCTCGCAGTGGGACCGGTTTCGGCAATTGGCACCGGGAGCGGAACGTCTCGGCGTGGTCTGCCCGGAACATCTTTGGGATCTGGTCTCGGTCCCGTAGAACGATTGGTGGAAAGGTCGTTGGCGCGCTCAACGTGGAGTGCTTATTCTGCTTGTTGGAGGCAGTGGGAGGAGTGGGTAAGAGAGTTGGGTGACGTCAACACGGATAGAGACAGGTTGGTGGCACTTTTGTACTGGTTAGGGGACGCCTGGGAGGCGGGGTTTTCATTGGCAAAGGTTAACCGTTTCATGTCGGCGGTGGCGTTTGGTTTCAAGTTACGGGGCTTTAGGGATGTGTCTAAGGAATTCTTAGTGGGGCAGGCTTTGAAGGGTTTGCGCCGAGGTAGGGTCGAGGCGGATCGTAGAAGGCCTGTGTCGTTTTCTCTGTTGAGCTCTTTGGGCGGATCATTAGCATCGGTCTGTCGTTCTTCGGCCGAGATGAGGTTGTTTCGGTTAGCTTTTTCTTTGGCGTTCTTTGGGGCATTTAGAATCGGCGAGTTGGTTTCGCCGAGTACCAAGCAAGCTGGGGGGTTGAGACTGAGAGACGTGAGCATATATACAGATCGGCTGGAGGTATGGTTGCGTCGGTCAAAAACTGACCAATTAGGAAAGGGGAAGCTGATAGTGTTGTTCGCTCTCCCGGGTTCGGCTATGTGCCCGGTGGCGTGCAGGCAGGGTTTTAAGCCACAGGTGGGGTCTCCGGAGTTGCCATTGCTATGTCACGAGGACGGGTTATTTTTGTCTAGATTTCAATTTAGAGCTGTATTCAAAAAATGTTTGGCGGCGGTCGGTGTCGCGGCGGACGCGTACTCATCTCATTCCTTCAGGATCGGCGCGGCAACGGAAGCAGGGCGCTGGGGGTTGGATGATGAGGGGGTGCGGCGCATCGGTCGTTGGGAGTCCAACAGATTTAGGTCTTATGTCCGCCCCCATCTGTTATGAGTTTTGCTGTTTGCACTTATAAGAATGTTTTGTGTGGTGGTATTTAACTTGCTTTTCCGTTTCAGATCCGCCTCCGTGTTTGGTGTGGTTGCTGGGCCACTCTTACGTGCATTGGGGGGCTTTGAGGGCGGACGTCCGCCCGGACGGTCGCCAGTTGCGCATTCCGCGACAGGATGCGGTTTTGCATTGGCTGGGATTTAGAGGTATGTCGTGGAGTAGGGTGTTAGCAGAATTCCAGACATATGCCCGGCTTGATAGGGTCCCGGAGATCTTGGTCTTGCACGTGGGTGGGAACGATTTGGGAGTCCGCCCTTTTCGTGAGTTGGTGCGGGATATTAAACACGATATGTTGTGTTTGTGGGTTTCTTATCCCAGGTTGGTAATTGTGTGGTCGGACATTGTCCCAAGAAAACATTGGCGGCTGGCTAGGTCAGTGGAAAGAGTCAATAAGGCTCGCATTAAGGTTAATCGCGCGGTGTCCCGATTTGTAGCCAAAAACGGGGGCATTTGCGTTCGGCACAGGGACTTGGAGTCAGGAGTGGGGAACTACTGGAGGAGCGATGGGGTTCATTTGACCGAGGTTGGGATTGATCTGTGGAGCTTGGCAATAGCAGAAGGAATTGAAAGGGCGGTGGTGGTGTGGCGGAACTCACAGGCTTAAGGTGGTCAAGGCCTGTTTCGCTGTGGCGGGGGGAGTCCTTGAGGCCAGTCAGTACAAAATTGGTGGGGGGGTCGCATCGGGGGTATGCGTCCCCCAAAAAAGGTACATGGTTGAAGACTTCATCGGGTGTTATCCCTTTGAAGTGGTCTTCTGGTGGAAGGTATATCACTCGAAGGCTTCATCGGGTGTTATCCCTTTGAAGTGGACTTCTAGTGGTCGGTATAGCACTTGAAGGCTTCATCGGGTGTTATCCCCTTGAAGTGGACTTCTGGTGGTTGGAGCCATCTGCAGAGGTGAGCGGTGCCTCCGAGCTGGTTTACGGCTGGAGGTAATTAGTGGTTTGCAGATGGCTAACTCGAGGTGTGTAAAAAAGGAATATCTAAAATGGCTTCAAGGACTGCCCCTGCTCGGTCTAATGTTAACGTTAAATTGTTATTTATGATTCTGACCCATGTTGGGTCATGTGAATTATTAGGAGGAATTCTCTGGTGGATTCCTAATTAGTTATCCGAATGTTTCGGATTTAATTTGTTTTAAACTGTGAAATTAATAAAACGGCTGCTGTGGCCATTTCACATCCAACCTCGGTGTCACGTGTCTTTTTCTTAAAGGTGGGGGTGAAGGGATTGGTAGGGATAAGGGAAGGTGCACTAACACACGACTCTACTTAGGCAGGTCAAGACGAGGCTGGACGCAGCCTGCAGGGCTTAGGAGGGAAGCCTCCATGACAGCCCTAGGAGGGAAAGGGTTAACTTTGTAGGAAAAGTTAGAGGTGGAGGAGGGACAGGGAGGAGTTAGGGGGGCCGTTACGGAGCTTCCCGCTGTTTTTCGGCAGTGAGCCGGAAGCAGCGGGAGAAGTAACCACTCACCCAGTAAGCTCCCACCCTCCCGCCCATTTGGTGTTATCTCTTGTGGTCTTTATTATGTCTGTTTATGAGTGTGGTAATTTTATTGTGTGCTTATTTAACATGTTTTTTCTTTTCATTCGGAGTAGGTCCTGGTGTCATGGCAGCTGGCGGGGGGAGTCCTTGAGGCCAGTCAGTACAAAATTGGTGGGGGGGTCGCATCGGGGGTATGCGTCCCCCAAAAAAGGTACATGGTTGAAGACTTCATCGGGTGTTATCCCTTTGAAGTGGTCTTCTGGTGGAAGGTATATCACTCGAAGGCTTCATCGGGTGTTATCCCTTTGAAGTGGACTTCTAGTGGTCGGTATAGCACTTGAAGGCTTCATCGGGTGTTATCCCCTTGAAGTGGACTTCTGGTGGTTGGAGCCATCTGCAGAGGTGAGCGGTGCCTCCGAGCTGGTTTACGGCTGGAGGTAATTAGTGGTTTGCAGATGGCTAACTCGAGGTGTGTAAAAAAGGAATATCTAAAATGGCTTCAAGGACTGCCCCTGCTCGGTCTAATGTTAACGTTAAATTGTTATTTATGATTCTGACCCATGTTGGGTCATGTGAATTATTAGGAGGAATTCTCTGGTGGATTCCTAATTAGTTATCCGAATGTTTCGGATTTAATTTGTTTTAAACTGTGAAATTAATAAAACGGCTGCTGTGGCCATTTCACATCCAACCTCGGTGTCACGTGTCTTTTTCTTAAAGGTGGGGGTGAAGGGATTGGTAGGGATAAGGGAAGGTGCACTAACACACGACTCTACTTAGGCAGGTCATTACGTTTAAGTAAATTGACATGCTGCGAAGTAAAAAAAAACTGCACTGCAGGGATGTAGCAAGTCATGAATGAGTAAGGATGCACGTCTGAGCTCCTCTGGTATCCAGCACTAAAGCAGGTTTTTGGCTGCCTATATCCAACATGGGAAGCACAACAAAAGGCAAGTCAAGACCCCCATCACCTCCACAGGACACACAGGGGGACATTCAGTCCTATTTCCACCGGCACGAGCCGCTGGAACTTCCAGCTCCATACTCACCCCAAGATGGCCGACTGAGCCGCACCTCCATGGAGGAATGCCTGATGAGGGCTTCCCCTCCCAGCCTTACACTCTCTGGGGTTGCGTAGTGCTCTGCGGTGACTGCGAAATCGGTCACCAGGAGCGGTCACAATGCCACGCGCTCCAGACCGGAAATGACACCATCTTTCCATAACGGGTGTGGTCCACGCACCATGCAGACACAAGGTGTGCCATGCGCATCACAGGAAAGACAGCGGGAGCTCAGGGAGTTAAATGCATGGCTTAAGTCTTGGTGTAGAGGAGAAGGATTTGGATTCCTAGAGCACTGGGCTGACTTTTCATTGGGGTACAAACTGTATTCTGCAGATGATTTGCACCTAAATGGAACGGGGTCCGCTGTGCTGGGGAGAGAATTCTAGCTGGGGTGGCGGAGTATTTAAACTAGGGCTGAGGAGGGAGGTCAATGTAGAAAAAAAGGGGTAGCCAGGTTAGAGAGGGGTCAGACTATATTGGTGGGGGGAGAAACAGAATGTGGGGAGAGGACTAGACAACAAGATAAGGAGATCCTTTCATTACAAAACATCAGTGTAAATAAAAAGGCCCAATTAATGTCAAATCACATTTCTGATAATAAAAGTGAAAAACTGACAGGCAAGTTAAAGTGTATGTTCACAAATGCCAGAAGTCTAGCAAGCAAAATGGGGGAGCTGGAGGCCTTGATACTGGAAGAAAATATAGATATAGTTGGTGTTGCTGAAACATGGCTGGACTCTTCACATGACTGGGCTGTAAATCTACAGGGTTTTACACTTTTTCGGAAAGACAGGACAAATAGGAAAGGTGGTGGTGTATGTCTGTATGTGAGAAATTATATGAAGGAGAGTCTGAAAGAGACAATAGTGGGTGAATACTGTGAGGAGGTTGAAACCTTGTGGGTGGAACTAGAAAGGGAGGTAAACACTGAAAAAATTACTTTTGGTGTAATCTATAGACCCCCCAATATAACTGAGGAGATGGAAGTTCAGCTATATAAACAGATGGAGCGAGCTGCACAGGCGGGTACTGTAGTGATAATGGGAGATTTTAATTTCCGGGATATTAATTGGTGTCATGGTTCAGCTTCAACTGCAAAGGGGAGACATTTCCTCAACCTGTTGCAGGAATATTTTATGGGCCAGTTTGTGCAAGACCCGACTAGAGGTGAAGCTCTGTTGGATCTGGTCATTTCTAATAATGCAGATCTTGTTGGGAATGTCAATGTTCGTGAAAACCTCGGTAAAAGTGATCATAATATAGTTACATTTTACCTATACTGTAAAAAACAAACGCAGGCTGGGAGGTAAAAACATTTAATTTTAAGAAAGCCAATTTCCCCAGGATGAGGGCTGCAATTCAGGATATGGACTGGGAAGAACTAATGTCAAATAATGGAACAAATGATAAATGGGAGATTTTCAAATCTACTTTGAGTTATTATAGTGCAAAATTTATTCCTATAGGTAACAAGTATAAACGACTCAAATTAAACCCCACATGGCTTACACCTTCTGTGAAAGGGGCAATACACGACAAAAAAAGGGCATTTAAAAAATACAAATCTGAGGGTACAGCTGTAGCCTTTGTAAAATATAAAGAGCTTAATAAAATCTGTAAAAATGTAATAAAATTAGCAAAAATACAAAATGAAAGGCAGGTGGCCAAGGATAGTAAAACAAATCCCCAAAAATTCTTCAAGTATATAAATGCTAAAAAGCCAAGGTCTGAACATGTAGGACCCCTAGATAATGGTAATGGGGAGTTGATCACAGGGGATCAAGAGAAGGCAGAGTTACTAAATGGGTTCTTTAGCTCTGTATATACAACAGAAGAAAGAGCAGCTGATGTAGCCGGTGCCAGTGCTGTTAATATATCAGTTGATATACTGAATTGGATGAATGTAGATATGGTCCAAGCTAAATAAAATAAAATAAATGTGCACAAGGCCCCGGGACCAGATGGGTTACACCCTAGAATTCTTAAAGAGCTTAGTTCAGTTATTTCTGTCCCCCTTTTCATAATATTCAGAGAATCTCTAGTGACTGGTATAGTGCCAAGGGACTGGCGCAGCGCAAATGTGGTGCCTATTTTCAAAAAGGGCTCTAGGTCTTCCCCGGGTAATTATAGACCAGTAAGCTTAACATCCATCGTGGGGAAAATGTTTGAGGGGCTATTGAGGGACTATATACAGGATTATGTGACAATAAATAGTATTATAAGTGACAGCCAGCACGGTTTTACTAAGGACAGAAGTTGTCAAACTAACCTAATCTGTTTTTATGAAGAGGTGAGCAGAAGTCTAGACAGAGGGGCCGCTGTGGATTTAGTGTTTTTGGACTTTGCAAAGGCATTTGACACTGTCCCCCATAGACGCCTAATGGGTAAATTAAGGACTATAGGTTTAGAAAATATAGTTTGTAATTGGATTGGGAATTGGCTCAAGGACCGTATCCAGAGAGTTGTGGTCAATGATTCCTACTCTGAATGGTCCCTGGTAATAAGTGGTGTACCCCAGGGTTCAGTGCTGGGACCACTATTATTCAACTTATTTATTAATGATATAGAAGATGGGATTAATAGCACTATTTCTATTTTTGCAGATGACACCAAGCTATGTAATATAGTTCAGTCTATGGAAGATGTTCATGAATTGCAGGCAGATTTAAACAAACTAAGTGTTTGGGCGTCCACTTGGCAGATGAAGTTTAATGTAGATAAATGTAAAGTTATGCATCTGGGTACCAACAACCTGCATGCATCATATGTCCTAGGGGGAGCTACACTGGCGGATTCACTTGTTGAGAAGGATCTGGGTGTTCTTGTAAATCATAAACTCAATAACAGCATGCAGTGTCAATCAGCTGCTTCAAAGGCCAGCAGGATATTGTCGTGTATTAAAAGAGGCATGGACTCGCGGGACAGGGATGTAATATTGCCCCTTTACAAAGCCTTAGTGAGGCCTCATCTAGAATATGCAGTTCAGTTCTGGGCTCCAGTTCATAGAAAGGATGCCCTGGAGTTGGAAAAAATACAAAGAAGAGCAACAAAACTATTAGGGGCATGGAGAATTTAAGTTATGAGGAAAGATTGAAAGAATTAAACCTATTTAGCCTAGAAAAAAGACGACTAAGGGGGGACATGATTAACTTATATAAATATATTAATGGCACATACAAAAAATATGGTGAAATCCTGTTCCTTGTAAAACCCCCTCAAAAAACAAGGGGGCACTCCCTCCGTCTGGAGAAAAAAAGGTTCAAGCTGCAGAGGCGACAAGGCTTCTTTACCGTGAGAACTGTGAATCTATGGAATAGCCTACCGCAGGAGCTGGTCACAGCAGGGACAGTAGATGGCTTTAAAAAAGGGTTAGATCATTTCCTAGAACAAAAAAATATTAGCTCCTATGTGTAGAAATTTTTCCTTCCCTTTTCCCGTCCCTTGGTTGAACTTGATGGACATGTGTCTTTTTTCAGCCGTACTAACTATGTAACTATGTAAGGTGGAGGAGCCCGAGCCAGTGACCATTGGGAGACTCTGAACCCTGTCTGGGACTGCTGACTGCTGTGCAAGTTCCGCTGCAGCTGGGTGTTTCTACATTTCAGTCCAGCCTTCAATTGCGGACCCCTCCAGTGACACAAGTGCCTGGCTCGTGCGACCGATCACCGGACAGCCTTTCCATCATTGCTGCAGGGCAGGGAGGAGAAGCAACATCTCCTCCATCACCCCAAGTATGACCACTGGACGTTGGGGTGCATCAGGTGGGAGGTAATGCGGCACGAATTGGGGCTATTTCTCCACCAAGGGCCGCTGCTGGTCAAACCCGGGGCTCTATTATAGACCCCCCCGGCTGATTAAGCCATCTCGTCTTGTGCCAGATGGCATAGCTTCTCCCATTGACCACCTATCAGGGTTCCCAAGCCTACTGACCACACAATCTCCGGTACCTGAGCACCTTCCTGAATCACCCGGTCTCACGGATGGCTTATGCCCTGCAGATCAAATCAGCTAGTCAAGATCACAGGTCAACTCTACCTCCTCAAGTCAGGAGAATAACAGAGCTGCCAAATTGTCGGACATACAGATGTTGTTACGTACTTCTCTGTACAGGGACGACATGGCAGAATATGCCAGATGTATCATAGCTAAATGCACACACAAGAAATCTCCAAATTTCAATCGGACCTATCTGTCCTCTCATGTAGACACCAAGGAACAAACTATGATGGCATCTCTTCAGAGCTAAAAGAGAAAAAGTAGAGATGCACGGCGCCACATAGTGCAGATGACGCAGGGAGGGATGTCTAGATAGATGAGATAAGTAGTATGCTCACCTAATGGAGTTGTGCTAATTCGGGCACAACCCTGATGTCAGCGGAGAATAAAAGACCAGATAGTAAGCTGCTACCACGGTCCAACCCGGTAACAGGTTTTGTTACCTCAGGATATAGGATTTGAGGTTAATAGGAAAAAAGGGGACCACACCTGGCGCTGCTATACATTACTCATTCAAAATAAAGATGTATAAAATTATGATAATTTATTATATTAAATAACAAGGTTACGCTTTTTGATGTTGGTCGATAAGAATGACAGTGAACACACAACCTTAAATATACTGTGTGTGACATCTCTTCAGAACACTTTTAGAACTCACACTATGCATATTGTGGCCTTACAATCACAATTAGACAATTTGAAAAACCGTAACAGGCTGAATACTCTCCGCATCAGAGGCCTTCCAGAAACTGTAACCACCCAAGATCGTGCTTGAACATTAGTATGTATCTTCAATGGCATCCTGTACTCTCCTCCTTCCACCAAGATTGAACTTGACAGGGCCCATAGAGCCCTCCGTCCTCGGGATCCAGTCCCCAACAAACCGCGAGACATCATTTGTCGAGTGCATCACTACAGGATAAAAGAGGAGATACTTATGAAAGCCAGAGAACATCCTGCAGCTACATTTGATGGTCACTTACTCCAGATTCTCCCGGACCTTTCCAGATACACGTTGACTATGAGAGCAGCTCCCTGCCCTCTCACTAATGTCCTCAAAGACCGCAACTTGCCATTTCGTTGGGGATTCCCCTTCGCTCTAACAGTGCGCCATGATGGACGCTCTTTGACTCTTCGTGTTCCAGGTGACTTGCTATCTCCCACATCTTCAATTGTCTCACTGGATATAGTTTTTCACTTTGAGCCGAGAGCCCAACCAGTTCATCCTCAGACCCCTTCATCACCTACCGGGTTGCCTCAGAGACTGTCAAGGCGACGATATCCCTATGACTTCTGACCTCATGGCCGGAGGTTACCACCTCCTGAGAACCCGCTCAATGTCTGCTTAATGTCTCAACAATGCTTTACTTTCCATTTAATGTTCTGTTTTCTTCAAGTGAAGATAGCTGATTTGAGTTATTGTATTGCATTGCATTTATTAATACTTGAATTGATGAATCTCGGGTTTGCTCGGTGGGGGTCGCTGAGGGTGAGGGCTTGACCCTCTCCTGCAGTGGCCTGGTGGTCGTGCTCGGTCGAGATTTGTTTCCTTTCCTACTGTGTCCACACGTAATTGATCAGAAAACGCTATCAGTATTGTAATTGTAAATTTGGACCCGCTTACTCTACCCTTACGTAATTTGTTACTACGAATAGGAGCTGAGTCACCTTCTACGCCTTCTACGCCTGTCACTTTCCCCATGTAGGTATCAAGCTTCTGGTTTGGGGAATCTCCCAGACCTAGCTGGATATATTTCTTTATACCCAGTTGTCGATAGTGGGGTTCCTACTGTCTTTTTTGTTGTCCTTCTTTAATATCTCCTTGTTACATTCCTTTCACATCATTTTCAAGTCCCCTATTATATGGCAATTGGCGGTTGAACAGATGGGACATCATGGGGCCTTTTTTTTTTTTTTAAACAGTTTATTTGTTTTATTTTATCCAAAACAGAGCAATATTTGATTCCTAACAAAACATTTTTTAGAATAGTATAACTATTATTGCTACCTATATAATTTACCCAAATTTCAGTTATTTTTAAAGCCAACTCCCCCCACCCCTTAAACGGAAAGGAGAACATTTAAAAATAAATAAATAAATAAATAAATAAATAAATAAATAAATTCATAAATAAATACCACAAATGTACTTAATCTCTAGGACAAAGTTTCTGTCAGTTTGTTCCAAGGTTTCAATACATGGTTGCCATTTAGATTTGAAATAACTACTTCTAGCCTCCTCAGCATAGTAAACCTTTTCATAAAGTATTGTCTTGTAAATCTGCTTCTTCCATATGAGAAAAAGTGGGGGGTTACCAGATATCCATGTTTGAAGTATTTCTAACCTGCCAAGAACAGTAATTGAAGAGTTAGTATTACCTGTATTTTATTATATATAGTATCAATTCCAGTCATCTAGCAAAATCAAACTTTCATCATAATCTGTATCAAAAGTTGTGATCCCTGAGTAAGTGACACCAATAACTTGGGCATCTCCAAAGTAAGTGAATCAAATCTGCTCCCAAAGAGCCACACTTTGGACAGCTATCAATGGATCTAAATCCCAGGTTAACTAATTTTTTAGGCATGTACCATATAGTGAGAAAATCTATGTGCCATATTATGTGAAACATAATCCAAATTATTGTGAATCGATTCATATTGAGATTCATTAATTGAACCCAAATCACTCATCCACTTATTTTTGTTCGTTAATTCCATATTATTTTTACATCCCAAATTTTAGCATAGTGAAATTACCCTATTACTTAGTTTATTTTATAACATATCCCCAACGGGAAATGGTTTAATTCTAAATTTGTGTTTATCTTTGGTGACATTCCATGCAGGATATAATTGAAGATAAGATAACTAGCAATTTTTTGATAATCCAAAATCCATCTGGGGATCCTGGAAGCTCCTCTGGTTGCAATTATCAAATAAATGTGATAATTGCGTTATCCCGTATTTATTCCACAACTGTGAGTCCTTTATTTTAAAAAATTAATATAAATGAAGATTATTCCAAAGAGGTGCAAATTCTAGATATCCACCATAAGAAAGGATACTTTTGGTCTCCTGCCAGACTTTAACATATAATTTTAACAAAGGGTCAGAGAAGTATTGGGAACTATTCAAAGCCCCTAGCTCTAATATTTGAAAAACACTCCAATCCTGACCACCCACCCCCCTCTCAAGCAATATTATTTTGTTGACAGTCAAGTGCTTTCAATACAAAAAGGGTTGCAATTGAGATGCCAAAAAATATTTCGAGAATTCCGGGAGGGCAAAACCCCCTCCTGAACTGGTCGACAAAGTCTATTATATTTAATACAATAAGTTCCTGAATAATTGCTTGGAGAGTTATAAAAATAGTTCTAGGTATCCATAATAGCGCATTATCAAAAGTATGAAGTACCAACAGCAAAATTACCCTTTTAATTAGTGCTATTCGTGACGCATATTGGGGTAATATCATATTCCAGATTCTAACCTTGTGTCATAAAGTAAAAAATAATGGAAGAATATTTAGTGGCACATAATCTGTTATTATCCTTGAAATTCTAATGCGTAAGTATTGAATAGAGTCGACCAGCTGAAGCCTTTAATACATACTTGGAGTAAAAAACCATCAATAATGATTTATCACAGTTGATCTGAACTCCTGAAAACTCGCCAAAGGTCTCATATACTTCAATGACATGAACAATATCAGATGTATCTCTAAGGAATAATAATAACATGTCATCAGCATATAAGAATATTTTTCTTTAATATCGCCCCTCAAAAAGCCTTTTATACGACTATCTTTTCTTATATTAACAGCCAAGACCTCGATAAGCAGGAGAGACAGAAATTGGGAAATGGGGCACCCCTGTCTAGTGCCTCGAGACAATTTCACCAAATTATCCCCAATGCCAAATGACCGAAGTACCTCCCATAACAAGTCCCATTCCACCGTATCAAACGCTTTACAAGCATCTAGAGACAATAATGCACCCTTTGGAAAACTGATACCGCCATATTGGATATTAGTGAAGGCCTTTCTAAGATTACAGGAGATTGAATTACCAGGAAGGAAACCAGTCTGGTCCGGACTCACCAATAGAGGAATAACTGTCATAAGTTAATATTGATACCCAATATACTCCTCATATGGGATTCCATGTTTGTAAAGAAGCCATCGTGCCTCTAAAGAATGCTTTAAAAGCCTCCCAGACAACGGATATAGGAGCAGAACCTACGTTCACGGAAGAAAAAAAAAGCTGAACTACTGTTTTATGGTGTTGTCCAAATGTCCTGTATTGTAAAATACTTAATCTCAAAATGGCATTGTCCCCATTTTCTAGAAAGGATCTCTACCAACATTGGCAAGTGATTGGATAAACCTCTTGTCTCATATTGAACTTTTTTAATTATTCTCGCATTTTTCTCATTAGCAATTGCTAGATCTATCAGAGAGAGTCTATCCGAAGATTTAGAGTAACACAATTGCTGTGTATCCAGGTGTCTAGACCTCCATACATCAGACCAGGTCCCGTAACTGTCAGCAATCCCAGGAATAAATGTGGATGTTGCTAATTATACCCTTTTGAACTTCTTCCACATATTTGTCAGTGACCAAGTCCTGGAGTTAATTGTCCAATAGACATATATCTATGCAATACAGTTTATTGCACAGAAACCCACATCCATCTACTCATCATGTACCCCTACTAGTGTCCCTGAGCTTAATTTTTTTTTAGACCTAACTCTAAATATGGGGTTGGTCAAAAAAACAACTATCCGCTCCTACTGGGCATCAAGAGCTGTCCACACTACCCCTGTATTTGCAGCATTTATGTCCCGATACCGATATGAATCTATAATGCGCTTCATGCATTTTACAGATACCTCCCAAGTCCCCCAAAGAAATTACCCAAGCTACGGTCGCCTTAATAAATTGAGGCCTTTAATTTCCCTCCTACAAGAATCTTTCCTCAAATCCTACACACCAGATCAAAATTTATCGGTGGATGAATCCCTGATTAGCTACAAAGACCGTCTTTCATTCCGGCAGTTCATCCCCTCCAAAAGTGCAAAATATGGCGTTAAACCATATAAAGTGTGCGAGAGCACAACAGGTTACACCTGTGGTTTCTTGATCTATGAAGGCAAAGACCGCCAAATTAATCCCCCAGGCTGCCCATAGACAATTGGCACATCCGGCAAAATTGTGTGGGACCTAATGGTGCCATTCCTGCACCAAGGGTACCACGTCTACACTGATAATTTTATAGCAGTGTCCCCCTTTTTAAATCCTTCCATGCTGCAAATACAGGGGCCTGCTAAACAGTCCATAAAAACAGAGTGGGATTCCCAAAGCAATTGGTGTCCAGACGTGTGGAAAGGGGGGCGTCATTCACACTGGTAAGCGAGCAGTTACTTGTAGTAAAGTGGAATGAGAAGAAGGACATCTATATGTTGTCCACTATGCATCCAGGCACCACGGGGGCTGTTAGAGAGAGGGGGCCATCGTGGAAAAGCGTAGGCCTGTCTGTGTGACAGAGTACAATATATTCATGGGGGTGTAGATCTGTCGGACCAGATGCTTCAACTGTATTTGGTGATGCGGAAGACCAGGGCCTGGTACAAAAAGGTAGCAATCTACCTAATTCAGATCACTACCTATAATGGGTTTGTACTTCATAAAAAAACACAAGGAACGCTCACCTTCCTCCAGTTCCAGGAGGAGGTTATTGAGCGTCTCCTATTTTACTCCAATGACCCTGCATAACCCTACAAGTCTGAGGATGTGCAAAGTCTTGCAGAGCGCCATTTTCTTCACCCCGTCCCTTCCACCGAGACGCAAAGATATCCCCAAAAAAAGGTGCCGGATTTCCAGTAAGCATGGAAGGAGGAGGGATAGTCGCTTCTACTGCCCGATGTGCCCATTTCAACTCAATTTTAATTTATATTTTCATTTTAGTTTGTGAGCTTTCCAAGTGGGGAGGAATTATTTTGGGAGAGGTAGTAGAGTTTATTTATTCAGAAAATATTTTAACCCTTTCATATTTTAGATCATTTTGTTTCTTTTGAACAAAGCTGTTATTTTTATTAATATTTCTAATTGGTGATACGGGCATGATCTTTTTTTTTTATTTGGAGGATCACTAATAATCAAGCTGTTCCTAATCAATACACTATGGGCTTTACTACATTTGGGTTTTCGCAGGACCTCCTGCACACGACAATGCTTCTGGAAATACTGACATCATTTTGGGGATCCTTTAGGGTATATTCACACGCTTAAAAAAAAGTCTGAAAATACGGAGCTGTTTTCAAGCCAAAACAGCTCCTGATTTTCAGCTGTTTTTTAAGCAACTTGCATTTTTTGCGGCGTTTTTTACGGCCGTTCTTGGAGCTGTTTTTCTATTGAGTCAATGAAAAACGGCTCCAAAAACGGCTCAAGAAGTGACATGCACTTCTTTTTACGAGGCTTTATTTTACGCGGCCGTCTTTAAAAACGGGCGCGTAAAATACGCCCCGTGGGAACGGAACGTTGGAGGCGTTCAGCCCCCTGCATGTTTAGCCGTTTTCTGGGGCGTTTATGGCTTGAAAAACGGCTGAAAATCGCCTGTGTGAACATACCCTTACTGTTCCTATAGATGGTTTTGGACACTGCCCCTTTATATATACTTTAACCGTTGGTTGTTTTGTGCACATAGCGGTTCCTACCTTGCCGGGCAGGGGCCTGTTATGGTGTACCGCGTCATATAGGGATTGATGGAGCTAAAGAGACGTTGTACAACCAGTCACTGAAAAAAAAAACCTTGTCATGACAGCCGTGCAGGTGTTCAGTGAACAGACTCGAGTTTGCAACATAGTTGGATACATTTTCCTCCCTTTTTTTTTGAAGATATTGCCCGTCACTCCAGTATAGTTTATTTTTTCCTCTCTGACTGATTTTATATTAGGACAGAATTCTGTCCACAATGACATCATAATGGCACAGATGAGGGACAACTGCTTCTTTAGCAAGATATGGTCATAAGTACAGGCAAATACGTCTATAGCGACATGCATCCGTTATGAATACACAGCTTCACTTCTCTTTTGCATGCTCACTACACCACTAGATGAATACCTTTAGGGGTCTAGTTTTTAAAATGGGGTCATTTCTGGGTGTTTTTTTTTTTGTTCAGGCAGCTCAATGCCTCTAAATGCATGATATGGGGCCGAGAATTTATTCAATTGTGCCCTGAAAGCCTCCATGTGCTCCCTTCCTTCTGGGCCCAACCATGCGTCCAGGCAGCGTTTTAGGGCCACAATGAGGGTACTTTTGAAAACAGGAGAAACAGGGTGATGGATTTTGGGGTGTGTTTCTTCATTCTCATGTTCGCTTTACAAAGAAATCTGTCTTTACAATGACACATTTGTGGAAAAAGTGGAATTTTATTTTTTTCCACCTGCTTTACATTAAATTTAGCAAAAAACTGTGGGGTCAAAATGCTCTCTACACCCTTAGATAAATACCTTAAGGGGGTCTAGTTTTCTAAATGGGTTCATTTATGAGGAGTTTCTATCGGTCTGGCAGCTCAAAGCCTCCACAAATATGCGGTGGGGACTAAAACATTTTCAAACAAAATATGTGTCCTGAAAGCCTCCTGGTGCTCCCTTCCTTTTGGGCCCTGCCGTGTATTCAGGCAGTGTATTAGGGCCGCAATGGGGGTATTTATGAAAACAGGAGAAACAGGGTGATAGATTTTGGGGTGTGTTTCTTCATTCTCATGTTCGCTTTACAAATAAATCTGTCTTTACAATAACACGTTGGTGGAAAAAGTGGAATTTTATTTATTTTTCACCTGCTTTGCATGAGTTCTTACAAAAAACTGTGGGGTCAAAATACTCACTACAACCCCTAGATAAATACCTTAAGAGGTAAAGTTTTAAAAATGGGGTCATTTGTGGGGGTTTCCGTCATTCTGACCCCTATGAGGCCCTGAAAACCTGTCTTGGAGCAGGAAAACAAAATGTATAAAATTATTATTACATCTATAATTCTTCTAAATTGTTCAAAATGTATTTTATTTTTTCAAAATTGCTGCCAAAATAGAGTAAAGAGATGGAAATATATATTTAATTTAAAAAAATGTACAGTATGTATGTACACATATGTGACATATTGCAAGTTCCAAATAGGGAAAAATGTTAATTTTTACAAAATGTCATACATTTTTGTATTCTTTCATTAATTTACGCAAATCGTATCAGTCTACTTTTACCACTAAAATAAAGTACAACATGTGACGAAAAAACAATGTCAGAATTCCTTGGATATGCAAAACTATTGCAGAGTTATTCTTTGATAAATTCAGACATACCAGATTTGACAAATCTGGCTTGGTCATTAACCTCTTCACGCGCTGCGCCGCAACTGTACGTCCTGTAGAGGGCTTGCTTCCCGCATCAGGACGTACAGTTGCGGAGTAGTTCCCAATGCACACTGTCCTAACGGACAGTGTCCGGGAACCGGGAGGTCAGCTGTCCCCGACAGCTGACACTCCAGTCTTGCCTGTCAGCGTACCATCGCCGCTAATTTCGGCAATTAACCCATAAATGCCACGACAGATTGCGTTTGCCACATTTAAGGGGTTTGAAGCACATCGGCAGCCCCCACGAAGTGATTGTGGGGGCTGCCGATGCTTTTCATGGCAATCGGAGGCCAGACAATGACCTCCGGTTTGACATGTACGGAAGCCTCGGAGGAGCAGCCCCCGGCCGGTCCACCGAGTCTTCCTGTCAGTGCGACTGTCACATCACAATGACAGTTAGAATACATTACACTACGTAGCTAGTGTAATGTACTCTAGCAGCGATCAAAGCTGCAAGTCTAAATGTCCCGTAGTGGGACATGTGAAAAAATAAAAAAACAGTAATAAAAATGTTTTTAAAAAAAGTGTAAAAATAAAACTTATAAGTTATATAAACAAACACTGCTTTTTTCCTATAATAAGAATTTAATTATAGGAAAAAAATGAACACGTTAAAAAAAGTACACATATCTGGTATCACCGCGTTCATAACGACCCCAACTATAAAACTATAATGTTATTTTTCTCGCTCGATGAACACCCCAAAAAAAATCAATAAAAAACTACACCAGAATCGCTATTTTCTGGTCACCACCCCTTCCAAAATAGATAATCAAAAAGTCGCATGTTCCCGAAAATAGTACGAATAAAAACTACAACCCGTCCCGCAAAAAACCAGCCCGTACACAGCTATTTTGACTGAAAAATAAAAAAAGTTATGGCTCTCAGAATATGGTGACACAAAAAAATAATTTATTTTATAAAAAAGTGATTAAAGAAAAAAGATAATAAAGTAAAATTGTCATTTATAGCA
This sequence comes from Rhinoderma darwinii, assembly GCF_050947455.1. Taxonomy (NCBI): domain Eukaryota; kingdom Metazoa; phylum Chordata; class Amphibia; order Anura; family Rhinodermatidae; genus Rhinoderma; species Rhinoderma darwinii. The sequence continues at coordinate 171,996 of NW_027461779.1, forward strand.
CACGGTGAACGGCGCAAAAAATAAACTAAAAAACATTGTCAGAATTGCTTGTTTATGGTCACCTGGCTTGCAAAAAAATTGAATAGAAGATGATCAAAAAAATCGCATGTACCCCAAAATGGTACCAATGAAAAGTACAAATTGCCCCGCAACAAATAAGCCCTCACACAGCTCCGGTGGTGAAAAAATAAAAAAGTTCTGGCTCTCAGAATATGTCGATGCAAAATGTGCAGAGTGTTCCAACAGCGGATAAGATCAGGCGCCATTTATCAGATCGACAACGGCCACACTTCTATGAATTATTATTTATTTACTGCATTATTATACCCTCGTATTATGCCCGGATGTTCTCCGCACAGATTAACAATGCCCCCACATTATAAACTGAAATACCAGCAAAATACCAAACAGAACTATTACCAAGCAAAATCTGCGCTCCAAAAGCAAAATGGCGTCCCTCCCTTCTGAGCCATGCAGCGTGCACAAACAGCAGTTTGCGCACACATATATGGCATCGCCATACCCGATTGAACCCGCTTAACGTTTTATGAGGTATTTGTCTTCAGTGGTACAAACTGGGCACAACATATTATGCACTAAAATGGCACATCAGTGGAAAATTGCAATATTCACACCATCCGCTGTGCATTAATCCCTTTGCGCACTATGACTTAATAACATGTCATGGTGCGGGGGTTGATGTATGGAGCGGGCTCACATGCTGAGCCCGCTCCATACGCTGCGGGTGTCGGCTGTGTATTACAGCTGACACCCAGGACTAACGGACAGGAACAGCGATCGTGCGGTTACAGAAGCCTGTAAAAATAACAATATACTGCAATACATTAGTATTGCAGTCATTGTACCCACGATCCAATGATCGCTGGTTCAAGTCCCCTAAGGGGACTAATAAAATGTGTAGAAGAATTAAAGTTATTAGTAGTGAGAAAGAAAAAAGTTTAAAGTAAAAAAAAAAAAAAACCTTTTCCCATTTTTCTTCTAAAGTAATGTAAAAAAAAAAAATAACTTGGTATCACTACGTCCGTAAAAGGCCGAACTATTACAATATTCATTATTTAACTCGCACGGTGAACACCGTAAAAACCGTAAATAATTTAAACCGCCAAAATCGCTGTATTTTTCGTTTTTACCGAACGTCGAAAGCAGTAAAAACTAAAACCCAAAAAATGGAAATCAGATTTTTTTCCTATATCAGCCCGCAAATAATTTTTTTTCAGTTTCCCAGTACATTTTATGGTACTTTAAATGGTGTCAATAGAAACTACAATTCCTCCCGCAAGAAATAAGCCCTCACATTACTCTACTGACCGAAAAAGAAAAAGTTATGGCTCTAAGAACGTGGGGAGGGAAAAACAAAAAGAAAGCAAAAAATGGATCAGTCCTGAAAGGGTTAACTCATTTCTAATGAAAAAAAACACTTTTGACCACATGTGGGCTATTTCCGTACTCGGGAGAAATTGCTTTAGAAAGATTGGTTGTTTTTTCTCCTTTATCCCTTGTGAAAATGAGAAAAATCAACATTTTAGTGGGAAAAAATTGTGATATTCATTTTCACGGCCTAATTCTAATAAATTCTGCAAAAGACCTGTGGGGTCTGAATGCTCACTATACCCCTAAAAAAAATAGCTTGAGGGGTGTTTCCAAAATGGGGTAACTTGGGGGGTTTCCACTGTTTTGGTCCCTCCAGGGCGTTGCAAACGCGGCATGGCACCGAAAAACAATCCAGCAAAATCCGTGCTCCAAAATCCAAATGGCGCTCCTTCCCTCCTGAGCACCGCCATGGGTCTAATCAGCAGTTTATTACCACATATGGGGTATTGTCGTAATCGGGAGACATTGCTTTACAAATGTTGTGGTTCTTTTTTTCCTTTATTCCTTGTAAAAATGTAAAACTTCTATGCTTTTTCAGAAAAAAAGTTGATTTTCATTTTCACTGCCTAATTCCACTAAATTCTGCAAAAAACACCTGTGTGGTTAAAATGCTAACTATACCCCTAGATAAATCTTTGAGGGTTGTAGTTTCCAAAATGGGGTAACTTTTGGGGTGTTTCCACTGTTTTGGCACCACAAGACCTCTTCATATCTGACAAGGTGCCTAAAATATATTCTAAAAAAAGGAGGCCCAAAATCCACTGGGTGGTCCTTTGCTTCTGAGGCCTGTGTTTCAGTCCATTACCATACTAGAGCCAAAAACTGAAGAATCTGGGCAATAAATATTGAGTTGCATTTCTCTGGTAAAACCTTCTGTGTTACAAAAAAAAATGTATTAGAAATGATACTTTGCTTTAATTCCTGTAACGCCTAAAGGGTTAAAACACTTATTGAATGCTAATTCGAATACCTTGAGGGGTGCCATTTTCAAAATGGGGTGACGTCTGGGGATTTTCTAATACATAAGGCCCTCAAAGCCACTTCAGAACTGGACTGGTCCCTGAAAAAATGGCCATTTTAAATTTTCTTTAAAATATGAGAAATTGCTGCTAAAGTTCTAAGCCTTGTAACGTCCTAGAAAAATAAAAGGACGTTCAAAAAACGATGTCAATCTAAAGTAGACATATGGGAAATGTTAACTAGTAACTATTTTGTGTGGTATTACTATCTGTTTTACCGGCAAATACGTTTAAATTGAGAAAAATTAACATTTTTGGCTAATTTGTCTAAATTTTGGTGTTTTTCAGAAATAAATACTGAACTTATCGACCAAATTTTTTCACTAACATAAAGTACAACATGTCACGAGAAAACAGTCTCAGAATCGCTTGGATAGGTAAAAGCATTAAAACTTTATTACCACATGAAGTAACACATGTCAGATTTGAAAAAATCGTCTGTGTCCTGAAGGCCAAAACAGGCTGGGTCCTGAAGGGGTTAAGGTCCAAACAAGCTTAGTCATTAAGGGTTTAAAGAGAGGTGATACAATTTTTTTATTATTTTCTTTTCTTTAATAAAACAGTGTATCAGTGTGTTTGGTGCAACTTTCTAAATACTTTTTATTAAAAATTATTTTAACTTTTTGAGATACAGCTGCTTTATATCCTGAATACAGAGCAGCTGTATCTAGTGCTAAAACCTGTATCCGTCAGGTTAGTGGCACTGACGGGTACTGTGTCAACGGGTACAGAATCTGCACGCTCCTCTCCTGAAATACTCTGTGCTGCTGTGAACTCTGCTCTTACCATTACGTAGCTCAGTCTGTTACCTCTCCTCCACTCCTGTCCTCAATAACACCTTCACATGATTGGCAAGTCACCACCCCGCACAAGATCCGCACGCTCATCTCCTGAAATACTCTGTGCTGCTGTGAACTCTGCTCTTACCATTACGTGGTGACTTGCCAATCATGTGAAGGTGTTATTGAGGACAGGAGTGGAGGAGAGGTACAACTGAGCTACGTAATGGTAAGAGCAGAGTTCACAGCAGCACTGAATCTGCACGCTCATCTCCTGAAATACTCTGTGCTGCCTTAAACTCTATGGACAGGTCAGGATCCTGTTTCTTTTAAATGCTGCACTGTAGCGCAGCCTTATATAGTGGATCGAGCGGGTTCCCCAGCAGCATTTAAAAGAAACAGGATCCTGACCTGTCCACAGAGTTTAAAGGGTTATTCCCAAGTTGATAAATGTAGCTATGAAGCTCCCCCATGTAAAAATAAGAAGTTTTCTAATTACCTGTCCGTCGCCCAGCGATGTTGTTTTCCTGCGATTCTTGATTGAAGTCCAGGTCGGTCCCTCTTTGTATCTTGCGCGTTGTCTAGGTTCCCGGCCACCGCTATTTACCTTTAGCGGTGGCCGCGCATGCGTAATGACATCCTCTCCTTCCTGAGGAGAGGATGTCATTTATCTTGTGAACGCGCATCTCGGCGCATGCGCCGTAGATGCACGGCAAGACACCAGGCGAGACACCAGGCGAGACACCAGTCGCACGGTATATATATATATATATATATATATATATATATATATATATATATGTGTGTGTGTGTGTGTTTGTGTATGTGTGTGTTTGTGTATATATGTGTGTTTGGGTATGTGTCTTTGTCTGTTTTTGTTTTTATATGTGTTTGTGTATGTGTGTGTGTTTGTGTGTTTGTGTATATATGGTTGTGTATGTGTGTGTGTGTTTGTCTGTTTATGTCTGTTTATGTGTGTGTGTATATCTTGTTGTGTTTGTGTATATATGAGTATGTTTGTGTATGGTTGTTTGTTTGTGTGTGCGTGTATATATGTGTGTAGGTGAGTAGAGGTATTGGTATTGTTCACATTAATAACTGTTTTTTTATGTTGTTGCAGATTTTGATGTACCGATTGGACTACATCTTCGATTCGTTGGACTACTGCGTAGATCTACGTTGTTTCACATTTTAATAAAATGGTTAACGAGGGTTTTGTTGGGGATTTCATATTTCAATAAAAAAGAATTGTCTTTGTGGTTTTTTTTTAAACTTTATTAGTGCCTAGATAATGGCATTTGGCTGATTGACATCAGTCCATTATTAAGGCGGTACTTAGTGTTAGCCGGTGCAGAGGCTAGCACTAACCACCCATTATTACCCCGGTACCCACCACCACCAGGGGTGCCGGGAAGAGCTTGGTACGATCCAGTACCCGACCATCTGTTGTGATGGTTGGGTACTGGGGCGGCCGTAGGCTGGTATTATGAGGCTGGGAAGGGCCAAAAACAGTGGACCTTCCCACCCTTGTAATGCTAGGCTGCAGCTGCTGCTGGGTTGTATCGGGGTGGTAATAAAAATGGGGGGGGACCCCCACGTCGTTTTTTTTTTTTAATTTATCAAATTTAACAATAGACGGGTCCCCCACATTTTTAATAACCAGCCATATACAAGGCCGCAGCAGTCTGGCATTACATGGATGGGAAGGGCCACTGGTTTTGTCCATTCCCAGGCTAATAACACTGTGTTGTATGTGGCTGGTTATGATAAATTGGGTGGAACCCCATGTCTTTTTTTTTTTTAAATTAAAAATTAATAAATAAATAATTTTAAAAAATGACGTGGGGTGCCCCCCACTTTTATAACCAGCAAGATACAACACAGCAGCAGCAGCCTAGCATTACAAGGGTGGGAAGGTCCACTGTTTTTGGCCCTTCCCAGCCTCATAATACCAGCCTGCGGCCGCCCCAGAGCCCGACCATCACAACAGATGGTCGGGTACTGGATCGTACCTGGCTCTTCCCGGCACCCCTGGTGGTGGTGGGTACCGGGGTAATAATGGTGGTTAGTGTTAGCCTCTGCACCGGTTAACACTAAGCCTCACCTTAGTAATGGATGTTGTCACTCAGACAGCGGCCATTACTAAAGTGGTAGTAATAAAATTTGAAAAGAAAATACAAAGATATAGATAAAATATTTTATTGAAATAAAGCACCCCCAACACAACCCTCATTAACCATTTTATTGTAGAAAAAAAAACGTCATCTAAGTAGTCCTCGAAACCGACGTAGTCCAAACACAAAACCTGGAAAAAATAAAATAAAAAAATAAATGAAATAAAACATGTCGTAGGCTTAGATTCAGTTTAATGTGTGATACTGACTGTTATACCATGTATAGATGCCTGCCGCGAAGTTGACTTAGATACAGGGCGCCAACAGACAGTATCATACATGGCCATACAGACATATATACAAACAAACATACATGCAAACATATATACATACATACATACATATATACATATATACAAACATACATACATATATACAAGCATGCACATAAATACATGCAAATATACATACATGCAAACATGCACACATATATACATATATACATGCAAACTATCATACATACATACATGCATACACACACACACATGAAAACATACATACATACAAACAAACATGCAAAGATAGATACATACATACATACATACATACATACATACATACATATATACAAGCATGCACAAATATACATGCAAACATAAATACATGCAAACATAATTACATACATGCACATATATATAAACATACATGCAAACATACATGCAAAAATATAAACATGCAAACATGCATACATGCACATATATACATGCCAACATACACACATGCCAACATACATACATGCAAACATACATACATACATACATACATGCATACATACATGACAACATACATACATACATACATACATACATGACAACATACATACATGCAAACATACATACATACATACATACATGCACACATACATGCACATATACACATACATACATGACAACATACATACATGACAAACTACATACATACATACATACATGCAAACATACATACATAAATAAACTCACCTAAGACGTTCCCACGAAGATTTGAATGGTCCCGTCACTTTTCTTCTTACTGCTCCCATTCACAATAACAGAGAGGTGGGCGCAGATGACGTAATCACGTGTGCCTGATATGATTACGTTATCTGCGCCACAACGCATTGTTACTATGAATGCGAGCGGCGCCAAGTAGAAGGAAGATGGCAAGTATTTTTAAGGAGAGGAGCGTGTGGTTGGCTGCAGAGGCCGCTGCAGCCTGTGATTGGCTGCAGAGGGCGCTGCAGCCTGTGGTTGGCTGCAGAGGCGGTCACGTGGGATGAAGCGTCATCCCTGGAGGCCGGCCTTCTGACGTCATCCTGACGAGCGTGACCGCCACTACAGCCTGTGATTGGCTGCAGCGGCGACATGGATGAAACGTCATCGCTGGAGGCCGGACAGGAGGAAAGTAAGTATGAACGTATTATTTTTTAATTTTTTTTATTACAATAAAATGGTATTTTCCGGAGCACCGAGCATGTACTGTCAAGGTTGCTGAAAGAGTTAGTGCAGCCCATTAACTCTATCAGCACCCTGGACAGTACCATGCTCGGCGCACGGAAATTACAGGTTCCGAATCGAACTTTTTCGTGAAATTCGGCGAACTAGCCGAACCGAACTTTTCATAAGTTCGCTCATCTCTACTAATGACTTTCTTAATGCCCAACTGGGCGTGTTTTACTTTTTGACCAAGTGGGCATTGTGGAGAGAAGTGTATGACGCTGACCAATCAGCGTCATACACTCCTCTCCATTCATTTACTCTGCACATTGTGATCTTACTAGATCACTATGTGCAGCCACATACACACACACTAACGTTACTGAAGTGTCCTGACAGTAAATAGACATCACTACCAGCCAGGACGTGATGTCTATTCAGAACCCTAACACTTCGGTAACGTTTGTATGTGATTTACAGCACAGCAAGTGTAGTCTCGTTGGATTACGCTGTAAAATGTCATCTACAGCGGGATTACGCTTGCTGTGCTGTAAATCACACACAAACGTTAGCGAAGTGTCAGGATTGTGAATAGACATCACGTCCTGGCTGGAGGTGATGTCTATTCACTGTCAGGACACTTCAGTAACGTTAATGTGTGTGTATGTGACTGCACATAGTGATCTAGTAAGATCACTATGTGCTGTGTAAATGAATGGAGAGAAGTGTATGACGCTGATTGGTCAGCATCATACACTTCTCTCCACAACGCCCATTTGGTCAAAAAGTAAAACACGCCCAGTTGGGCATTAAGAAAGTCATTAGCATAAAAGTAAAATATGTTATTTTATGTATATAAGAAATGTCAGCTGTAAGATTTAACCCCTTCCCGACATTTGACGTATCCATACGCCAAAGTCGGGTAGGGGAAGTATAGAGCGCTCCATACGATGCTGATGTCACCTGTATGTTACAGCTGACACTTCAGAGTAACGAGCGGGGTCGCGCTCGAGCATGAACCCACTCGTTTAACTCGTTAAATGGCGACCGCAGCATTTAAATAGTTAGAAAGAGGGGGGGGGATCCCCTTTAACAGCTCATCACGCCCCCCGCAACGCAATTGTGGGGTGGCGATAGTTGCTATGGCTGCCTGGGGGCCTAATGAAGGCCCCCAGGTCCGCCATCTTTGGACTCCTATTAAACCCTGCCTCCGGCAGAGCTTAATAGACGCCTGTCAGAATCACGATATACTGCAATACATTAGTATTGCAGTATATCGTGCAAGCGATCTAACGATCGCTGATTGAAGTCCCATAGGGGGACTAATAAAAAAAGTAAAAATTAGTAAAATAGGGTTTTTGTTATGTCAAAAAAAATACATTTCAAATTAAAAGTAAAAAAAAAAAACCCTTTTCCCATTTTCCCCCTAGAGCAGAGTAAAAAAATAAATAAACATAATTAGTATTGCCGCGTAAAAGTCTGAACTATTATAATATATCATTATTTAACCCGCACGGTGAACGCCGTAAAACAAAAAATTGTAAACGCCAGAATCTCTATTTTTTGGTCACCTCATCTCCCATAAAAAATGAAATAAAAAGTCATCAAAACGTTGCATGTGCCCCAAAATGGTATCATTAAAAACGACAGCTTATCCCGCAAAAAATAAGCCCTCATATCACTTAATCGACGGAAAAATAAAAAAAGTTATGGCTCTTGAAATTTGGCGAGACAAAATAAATTGTATTTTTAGACTTAGGTTTTTACTTGTAAAAGTAGTAAACTATAGAAAAAAACTATATATATTTGGTATTGGCGTAATCGTATTGACCCGCAGAATAAAGTTAACATGTTCTATTAATTGCACAGTGAATTCCGTAAAAACGACCAGCAAAAAACAATGGAGGAATCTCTGTTTTTTTCATTTTCTACCCCACAAATATTTTTTTTCCCGTTTCCTAGCACATTATATGGCACAATAAATGGTGCTAAGAAAAACAACAACTCGTCCCGCAAAAATCAAGCTCTCATAGGACTATATCGACGGAAAAATACAAAAGTTATGGCTTATGGAAGGTGGGGAGGAAAAAATGAAATAGAAAATCTGAAAAAGTTATGCAGTGGGAAGGGGTTAAAGGAACGGAGAGAAACTTATCCATAGGAAAAGGTGGCACCTGAGAGGCCGTAAGTCCTGAATTCAGGTAGCCTCATGAGAGTGTTTGCCATCCTTTGATTTTATCCATTCCTGAGCAAGGGTTGGAGGAGTTTTTTCTTGGGAGGGGATCTGTCGCCATCTTGTGGCTAGTAGAGAGACCAATTTGTCAGAATGGCTGCACCTTTTGGATCGAGGACAACATGAGTAGAGGTCTGCAAATAAGGAGATTTGTTGGAAGCGTTCTGGAAGATAATTTTTATGGATTGCCGCCTTCATTATCGCCTCCTTAAAGTGGTAGAAGTGGAGACGTGCAAGAACATCCCTTGACACACTGGAGGAAAGGTTCTTTGGTTTAGGAACCCTGTGGGCTCCGTCAATAAGGAGATCTCTTTCCTTAGCTGTAGGAATGAGAGCTACAAATAAATCGGTCAGGAATCCTGTAGTTTTGTGTCTGAGACAGATTCAGGAATGTTCCTGAACCTGATATTGTTTCTCCTGGAGCGATCTTCCAGGTCAGCTAACTTGAGCTTTATAATGGGAATATCATCCTCCATATCATTGTGGGTGCCAACCAGATAAGTGTGAGCATTAACAAATTCCTCCATATTTTCTTCTAAATGAGCTGTTCTCTCCCCCACCTCCTGTAATATTAGCATGCATAATGGAGATTGCTGACTGAATGTCATTGTGCAGACCGGGAGATCAGATGGAGGCAGCGCTGCAGCTACAAAATTCCCCTCAGGGGAGAGGGACGGAGGAAAGGGTAGTTTCTCCGGAGAGAGGCTGGGTGGTCTGCTCGTCTGCAGGTTTATCAGAGCCAGAGATATAATAAGGCTGCTAGTAGGGAATGTGCTCACCTCCGTAGCTGCTAGTAGCTGTGCAGGTCTCCGGCGTATTCCGGCGCCATCTTGGGAGACTGGCGGGGAAAAAGTCGTTAGTTTCGGCGGACCCTGACCTTTCCTCTTACTCCTCGTCATTATTGCAGAACGCCCCAGGTTGAAGGGAGGTAAGCAGGCACAAGGAGCGTGTGTCCAGGTTAATTTTTGCTGCTGTTTGAGCCGCTAATGGAGAAAGTAGCGTGGAGCTCCGGCCTCACACGTCCTCTTCAATCGGCATCCTGCCACGCCCTTTTTAACTAGATTGTAAACCAATATGTGTCCAAAGATAGGCAGCACTCCACATCAAGTTGAAAAAAGTAGCTTTTAACCCCTTCCCGACATGCGCCGTACATGTACGGCGCTGTCGGGAGGTGCTTCCCGCAAAGCGCCGTACATGTACGGCGCAGTGATTGTGCGGGCTCAGAAGCAGAGCCGGCACCATCACCGCGGGGTGACAGCTGTATTATACAGCTGGCACCCTCCTGTAACTGCCAGGACTGGAGCTACTCTCCGATCCGGCAGATTAACCCCTCAGATGCTGCGCTCAATAGAGCGCAGCATCTGATAGGTTTTCACCCGATCGGCAACCCAGTGATGCAATCGCTGGGTTGCTGTGGCAATCGGATGCCAGAAAATGGCGTCCGAGTCTGCCTTGTACGGGAGCCGATGAGGACCCGCCTTCGGCGTGTCCTCATAGGCTTGCTGTCAGTGAATAACTGACAGCGCTAATACACTGCACTACGTATGTAGTGCAGTGTATTAGAGTAGCGATCGGGGCATCAGGCCCTCATGTCCCCTAGTGGGACAAGTCAGAAAAGTAAAAAAAAGTTAATAAAAATGTGGTAAAACAATAAAAACACACACATTTCAAATAAAAATAAAGCTAAACTGACTTTTTTCCCATAGTAAGTCTTTTATTATGGGAAAAACCGTAAAAATTTTAAAAACTATACATAATTGGTATCGCCGCGTCCGTAACGACCCAAACTACAAAACTATTATGCAATTTATCCCGCACGGTGAACGCCGTAAAAAAAAACCATGAAAAACAACGCCAGAATCTTTGTTTTTAGGTCACATTTCCTTCCAAAAAATGCTAGAAAAAGTGATCAAAAAGTCACATTTACTCCAAAATAGTACTAATAAAAACAACAATCCGTCCCGCAAAAAATAAACCCTGACACCGCTTTGTGCACGCAAAAATAATAACGTTATGTGTCTTAGAATATGGCGACATAGAAAACAAATGATTTTATAAAAAAAGTGATTTTGTTGTGCAAAAGCTGCAATACATAAAAAAAAACTATACATAATTGGTATCGCCGTAATCGTATCGACCCGCAGAATAAAGCTAACATGTAATTTAGGGCGCACTGTGGATTCCGATAAAAAAAAACAATAAAAAACGATTCCAGAATTGCTTGTTTTTGGTTATTTCCTTTACCAAAAAATGAAATAAAAAGTGATCAAAAAGTCGTATGTCTTCTAAAATGGTACCAATAAAATCTACAGCCCGTCTCGCAAAAAACAAGCCCGCACACCGCCCAATCAACTGAAAAACAAAAAAGTTATGGCACTAGTAATGCGGTGATGAAAAAACATCTGAATGCCCAGGCCGGAGGGGAACATTCCTGCAGTTTCAGGGCCCTAGTGTTTAGGAACTAGGAAAAGGAAGGGACATAGCACATCCGCTGGAAGCGAGGGCGCCCGTATTATACCAGCGCAAAACATTCCCAGTAATATTTCCCAAACTACAAAGGAGAAAAAGTCCCCAAAAGGTGCAGAGCGTTACAAAAGGGGGATAAGAAAGAAAACCGTTTATCAGTGTTACACCGGCCTGTGCATAACGGATCGCTTCACAGCGTAACACACATCTATGGAGAATTGTATTATTTACCACATTATTATACCCTCTTATTATGCCCTGATGTTCTCTGCACAGATTACATATATCCTGATGTTCTCCGCACAGATTACATATATCCTGATGTTCTCCGCACAGATTACATATATCCTGATGTTCTCCGCACAGATTACATATATCCTGATGTTCTCCGCACAGATTACATATATCCTGATGTTCTCCGCACAGATTACATATATCTTGATGTTCTCCGCACAGATTACATATACCCTGATGTACTCCGCACAGATTACATATATCCTGATGTACTCCGCACAGATTACATATATCCTGATGTACTCCGCACAGATTACATATACCCTGATGTACTCCGCACAGATTACATATATCCTGATGTACTCCGCACAGATTACATATATCCTGATGTACTCCGCACAGATTACATATAGCCTGATGTACTCCGCACAGATTACATATAGCCTGATGTTCTCCGCACAGATTACATATACCCTGATGTACTCCGCACAGATTACATATAGCCTGATGTACTCCGCACAGATTACATATACCACTGGTGTACTCCGCACAGATTACATATAGCCTGATGTTCTCCGCACAGATTACATATACCCTGATGTACTCCGCACAGATTACATATAGCCTGATGTACTCCGCACAGATTACATATACCACTGGTGTACTCCGCACAGATTACATATACCACTGGTGTACTCCGCACAGATTACATATACCACTGGTGTACTCCGCACAGATTACATATAGCCTGATGTTCTCCGCACAGATTACATATACCCTGATGTACTCCGCACAGATTACATATAGCCTGATGTACTCCGCACAGATTACATATACCACTGGTGTACTCCGCACAGATTACATATAGCCTGATGTTCTCCGCACAGATTACATATACCCTGATGTACTCCGCACCGATTACATATAGCCTGATGTACTCCGCACAGATTACATATGCCACCACATTATAAACTGAATACCAGCAAAACTCAAACAAAACTACCAAGCAAAATCCATGCTCAAAATGGCGGTCTATTCCTTCTTAGCCCTACAGCGTGCCCAAACAGCAATTTATGGCCACAAGTAAGGCATTACCATACCCGGGAGAACCCGCTTAACAATTTATGGGGTAACATTCTCCAGGGGCACAACATCTTGTGTGGTGAATGGGCAGATCAGTGGAAAAATTGCAATTTTCACTTTGCACCATCCACTGCGTATTCATTTCTGAAAAACACCTGTGGAGTCTAAATTCTCACTACACCCCTTGATAAATGCCTTTAGGGGTGTAGTTTCTAAAACGGGGTCACTTTTGTTTGGTACATCAGGGGTTTTGCAAATGCAACATGGCGTCCGCAAACCATTCCAGCAAAATCTACGCTCCAAAAGATAAGTACCGCTCCTTTTCTTCTGAATGCTCCCATATACGTAAACAGCCTATTATAACCACATATGGGGTGTTACCGTACACGGGAGAAATTACTTTACAAATGTTGGGGTGCTTTTTCTTCTCTATTCCTTGTAAAAATGAAAAATGTTGATCTAAAACGACATCTTGTTGGAAAAAAAAATTATTTTTCATTTTTATGGCTTAATTCTAATTAATTCAGCAAAAAACCTTTGGGATCAAAATTTTCACTATACCCCTAGATGATTCCTCAGGGGGTGCAGTTTCCCAAATGGAGTCAATTTTGGGGTGTTTCCACTGTACTAGTACTACAGGGGCTCAGCAAATATGACATGGCGCCCAGACACTATCCAAAATCCAAATGGTGCTAGTTCCATTCTGAGCCCTACCGTGTGTCCAAACAGCCGTTTATTACCACATGTGGAGTATTGTTTTACTCGGGAGAAGTTGCTTTACAAATGTTACGGTGCTTTTTCTCCTTCAGTCCTTGTGGAAATGAAAAAAAAATACCTAAACCTACATTTTATTTAAAAAAATGTAGATTTTCATTTTTACGGCCTACTTCCAATAAGTTCTGTAAAACACCTGTGGGGTCAAACTGCTCACTGTACCCCTAGATAATTTCCTCATGGGGTGTAGTTTCCAAAATGGGGTCACTTGTTGGGGGTTTCCACTGTTTTGTCCCCTCAGGGGCTTTGTAAATGTGACATGGCCTCCGCAAACCATTCCTGCTAAATTTGAGTTACAAAAGCCAAATGGCGCTCTTTCCCTTATCAGCCTCGCCGTGTCTCCAAACAGCCGTTTATTACCACATGTGGGGTATTGTTTTACTCGGGAGAAATTTCTTTACAAATTTTATGGTGCTTTTTCTCCTTTAGTCCTTGTGGAAATGAAAAAAAAATTGCTAAACCTACATTTTATTTGAAAAAATGTAGATTTTCATTTTCACAGCCTACTTCCAAAAATTTCTGCAAAAAACCTGTGGGGTCAAAATGCTCACTATACCCCTAGATAATTTCCTCAAGGGGTATAGTTTCCAAAATGGGGTCACTTGGGGGTTTCCACTTTTTTGTCACCTTAGGGGCTTTGCAAATGTGACATGGCCTCCGCAAACCATTCCTGCTAAATTTGAGCTCCAAGAGCCAAATGGCGCTCTTTCCCTTCTAAGCCCTGCCGTGTGTCCAAACAACCGTTTATTACCACATGTGGGGTATTGTTTTACTCGGGAGAAATTTCTTTACAAATTTTATGGTGCTTTTTCTCCTTTAGTCCTTGTGGAAATGAAAAAAAATTAGCTAAATCTACATTTTATTTGAAAAAATATAGATTTTCATTTTCATGGCCTAGTTTCAAAAATTTTTGCAAAAAAACTGGCCGGTCAAAATGCTTGCTACACCCCTAGATAAATTCCTCGAGGGGTATAGTTTCCAAAATGGGGTCACTTGTTGGGGGTTTCCACTGTTTTGTCCCATAGGGGGCTTTGCAAATGCGACATGGCCTCCGCAAACCATTCCTGCTAAATTTGAGCTCCAAGAGCCAAATGGCGCTCTTTCCATTCTAAGCCCTGCCGTGTGTCCAAATAACCGTTTATTACCACATGTGGGGTATTGTTTTACTCGGGAGAAATTGCTCTACAAATGTTGTGGTGCTTTTTCTACTTTAGTTCTTTTGGAAATGAAAAAAAATTAGCTAAACCTAGATTTTCATTTTCATGGCCTAGTTCCAAACATTTTTGCAAAAAAACTGGCCGGTCAAAATGCTTGCTACACCCCTAGATAAATTCCTCGAGGGGTGTAGTTTCCCAAATGGGGTCACTTTTGGGGGGTTTCCACTGTTTTAGTTCCACAAGACCTGTTCAAAGCTGACATGGTGCCTAAAATATATTCTAATAAAAAGGAGACCCAAAATCCACCAGGTGCTCCTTTGCTTCTGAGGCCGGTGCTTCAGTCCAGTAGCACACTAGAGCCACATGTGGGATATTTCCTAAAACTGCAGAACCTGGGCAATAAATATTGAGTTGCATTTCTTGGGTAAAACATTCTGTGGTGCAAAAAAAATGTATTCAAAATGAATTTCTGGAAAAAAATAATGAACTTTGTAAATTTCACCTCTACTTTGCCTTAATTCCTGTGCAATGTCTAAAGGGTTAAGAAACTTTCTAAATGCGGTTTTGAATACTTTGAGGGGTGCAGTTTTTTAAAATGGGGTGACTTATTGGGGGTTTCTAATATCTAAGGACCTCAAACCCACTTCACAACTGAACTGGCCCCTGTAAAAATAGCATTTTGAAATTTTCTTGAAAATGTGAGAAATTGCTGCTAAAGTTCTAAGCCTTGTAACGTCCTAGAAAAATAAAATGATGTTCAAAAAACGATGCCAATCTAAAGTAGACATATGGGGGATGTTAGTTAGCAACATTTTTGTGTGGTATAACTGCCTGTCTTACAAGCAGATACATTTAAATTGAGAAAAATGCAAATTTTTGCAATTTTTCGCTAAATTTTGGTGTTTTTCACAATTAAATACTGAATGTATGGGGCAAATTTTGCCAGTAACATAAAGTCCAATGTGTCACGAGAAAATAGTCTCAGAATCACTTGGATAGGTAAAAGCATTCCGGAGTTATTACCATATAAAGTGAAACATGTCAGATTTGAAAAATGAGGCTCTGTCAGGAAGGTCAAAAGCGGCCAAAGAGGGAAGGGGTTAATAGCCCTCGTGCAACGTTTTGGCTCAATACAAGGAGCCTTTCTCAAGCATGTTAACAGTGTACAAAACAGTGGTATATATGGAGGCTAAACAAATAGTCCCAATTAACAATTAACAATAAACAATAAAGAACAGCAAAAATGCCGTACATATCAATGAATATCAAAATACATATTGTGTCAACAATGATCATTCTAAAAGCAGATCAAGTGCAATAATTCCTCAGATGTATGAATAAAGTGCAAACGTGCTAATTGTTACAAACAATATTAAACAGGTGCATATGTGTGCAATTTGTTAAAAACCACATTGCCATGTAATACAGTGGATCCATGTTCCAGTGTGCTGTTATGTTGTATTATTTCCGGCGTCCTGAGTTTCAAACTGCGCAGGTCTGTCGTTTCACAAATGAGGAATACATCTTCATTAAAATAAACGCTCTTTCCGGCAGAAACCCATTGCGCATGTCCATGCATGCGCACTGGTGATATGAGGTCGTCGGCGGCCATGTTTGGTGAGGTTTTCTCCCCTATAATTATATATACCAATGCGCATGTCAGCGCCTGCGCACTTCAGCGATTATCGTAAATATAAAACAGGACAGCAGTATGCTTATAGATATTAGTAATTGGGATCTCTGCAAGTTATGGAAACAGAGGCTGCATTTTTTTGTAGATTAAAACGAAAAAATCCATCTCATAATGTGGATACTATGATAAATATGCATAATGGAGCCTTAGAAAAATAATTTTTGCGGCTTCAATAATGATAACGTGTATATGTGTATTAATGTCATGGAAAAGGTCTCTGTTGTTGGCCTATGTCCTAGACCTCTAACATTCCAGGATAATATTTTCAAAAAATTTATAAAAAAGAAAGAGAAAAAAATAAAAATAAATAAATAAATAAAACAAAAAACAAAAACACAAACTAGCCTTTCCGCTTATCCTGCCTACCCACCCCCATCCTTTAATAGCTCCCCAAGAAACATCCTAGAAAGCTCCTAACCCAGACATTGCTGCCTCCCCCAGTCATCCCCCAGCTAAACTACCTATTGTTGAAATAGATTATATCCCTTTTTTTCCCTACATGTATATACATAATGTGGGGGCACATGTAAGCTGTGCAGAGTACATCAGGGGCATAGTCAGGTGGTATAATGATTGGGTAAAAAAAACAGTAAAATAATCCATAGATGTGTGTTATGCTGTGACACAATCCTTTCTACACAGGCCGGTGTGTAACTGATAAATGTCCTGCCTTATCCCCCTTTTGGTCCACACTCCGCACCTTTGCAGTTTGGGGAATTTTGTTGGGAAGTGTTGTCTTGGTGAAATGCGGACACTTTCGCTTCCAGCAGATATGTTTGGGCCCTCCCATTCCTGGTTCCCTAATTTTAGGACCTTTATAATTCACCTCTTGAAACAGAAGAAATGTTCCCCTCGGGCCTGCACTTCTGCATATATTTTATTTCCTGACTTATGGAAGCCTTCACTAATTTTATTTTTTATAGACGTAGTGATATAGCTATCGCTATTTGCGGGACGAGCTATCGTTTTTATTGGTACCATTTTGGGGTACATGCGACTTTTTGATCACTTTTTATCCTATTTTTTGGGAAGCAAGATGACCAAAAAACTGCAATTCTGGCATGTTTTATTTAGTTTTCTTTATATACCGTTCACCATGCGTTATAAATTACATGTTAACTTTATTCTGAGGGTCAGTACGATTCTGGCGATACCTATTTATAGCACTTTTTTATATTATACAACTTTTTGCACAATAAAATTACTTTTGTAAAAAGAATGTATTTTTTTGTGTCGCCAAGTTGTGAGAACCATAATGTTTTAATTTTTTCTTCTACTTTTTTTTGGGGAAAAGCAATAACCCCAGCAATTTTGCCACTTTTTTGCATCCTAAATTTACATTCCGAGGTGCATCTGTGCTCAGCGCTGCGGGACGCGATGTGACGCATCCACCATAGTTGAGAGTCTATGGAGGGATACGTGATGCGTGAAAAGATAGGACATGCCCTATTTTCCCACGGACCCTTCACACGGTCCGTTCAAACAACGGCTGTGTGATCGGCCACATTGAAAAACATAGGTCCGTGGGACGGCTGCTATTTCAACGGCCGTCCCACGGACATTTAACACGTTCGTGTGAATTAGGTCTTATAAAGTAAAAAAACTTTTTTTCCTCAAAATTATTTGTTTTTGTGTCTCCAAATTTGAAGAGCCATAATTTTTTAATTTTTCCGCCGATGCAGCTGTATCAGGGCTTTGTTTTTGCAGGAAGACTTGCAGTTTTTAATGGTACCATTTTGGTGTACATGCGACTTTTTGATCACTTTTTATCACCTTTTTTTGAAGGCAGAATGCCCAGAAAACAGCAACTCTTGCACTTTTTAAAAAAAATTGTTTACGCCTTTTGCCGAGCGGGTTAAAGGGCGCAATAGCTTTATAGTTGAGGTTGTTACGGACGCAGCAATACCAAATGTGTAACTTTTTTACAGGTTTTTCATAATAAAACAAATTGTAAGGGGAAAAAGTGGGTTTTTCATGTTTATTTACTTGGGAATTTCATTTATTTATTACAAACTTTATTAACCCGTTAGTGACCGCCAATACGCCTTTTCACGGCGGCCACTAACGGGCTTTATTCTGATGCATATGCCTTTTTACGGCACTGCATCAGAATAAAGTAAACAGAGCAGGGAGCTGTCAAATCTCCCTGCTCTCAGCTGCCAGACGTAGCTGAGGGCTGGGAACATCCCTGCTCGACCGGGTGAGATCGACATTAGTATCGATCTCACCCGTTTAACCAGGGGCGTAGCTAAAGGCTCATGGGCCCCGATGCAAGAATTCTTACTGGGCCCCCCCGCAAACTTCTCATGGCCGACGGTCCGCAGCTTTCAGCTGCATCGCTGGGTCTCCTAAGTGACCCAACAATGCAGCACTAGCAGCCGGGGGCGTCACTATGGCTGGGTTCACACACCCTATTTACGGACGTTATTCGGGCGTTTTAGCATTGAATTACGTCCGAAAATGCGTCTCAAAAGCGTTGGCAAACATCTGCCCATTCAGGTGAATGGGTCTTACAATGTTCTGTGCCGACGGTCATTTTTTTTACGCGCCGCTGTCAAAAGGCGGCGCGTAAAAAAGACGCCCGCGTCAAAGAAGTGCCTGTCACTTCTTCAGACGTAAATTGAGCCGTTTTCCATGGACTCCATAGAAAAACAGCTCCAATTACGTCCGTAATGGACGCAGCGAAAGACGCCTGCACATGCCATTACGGCTGAAATTACGGTGCTGTTTTCTCCTGAAAACAGCACCGTAAATTCAGCCGTAACGGACGCTGCCGTGTGAACATACCCTCAGGGCTTAAAATGTCAGGGGAAATAGCCCCAATACATATGTGTCCGCCCAAAAAAAAATGTGTGTATAGGAGACAGCATAGCATATCTATAGCACTACGACCCTATCAACTATGGATAGGATTAGATACAGTGGCTCAGCAGACAGTATCACACATGATAGGATTAGATACAGTGGCCCAGCAGACAGTATCACACATGATAGGATTAGATACAGTGGCTCAGCAGACAGTACCACACATGATAGGATTAGATACAGTGGCTCAGCAGACAGTACCACACATGATAGGATTAGATACAGTGGCTCAGCAAACAGTACCACACATGATGGGATTAGATACAGTGGGTCAGCAGACAGTACCACACATGATAGGATTAGATACACAGCTCAGCAGACAGTATCACACAAGATACGATTAGATACAGGGCCCAGCAGACAGTATCACACATGACGGGATTAGATACAGGGCCCAGCAGACAGTATCACACATGATTGCATTAGATACACAGCTCAGCAGAGAGTATCACATATGATTGGATTAGATACACAGCTCAGCAGACAGTATCACACATGATTGGATTAGACATTGCGTCTCCAGCGCTGGACCCAGGATAGGTAAGAATAATAATTTTGCTTCTTTATGTGTTACTGATTATTTTTTTGTGTTTGTGTTTTTTTACAGGTTCGGTTGTTGGACTACGTCGGATTCGAGGACTTCAATGACGGCGTTTTTTTTTATTCTCAATAAAATGGTTAATGAGGGTTATGTTTTTTTATTTCAATAAAATATTTTTTCTATGTGCTTGTATCTTTTTAAACTTTATTATCACCGCCTTAGTAATGGCCGCTGGCTGATTGACAACCTCCATTACTAAGGCGAGGCTTAATGTTGGCAGGTGCAGAGGCCAACACTAACCCCCATTATTACCCCGGTAACCACCGCCACCAGGAGTACTGGGAAGAGCCGGGTACGAACCAGTACCCGACCATCTGTAGTGACGGGCAGGCACCAGGGTGGCCGCAGGCTGGTAGCATTAGGTTGGGGAAGGCCAAAAACAGTGGCCCTTCCCACCCTTGTAATGCTGCCTGCTGCTGCTGTGTTGTATCTGGCTGGTTATGAAAATCGGGGGGGACCCCACATCGTTCTTTCCAATTTATTTTTATTTTTTTTTAAATGACGTGGGGTCCCCCCCATTTTTCATAACCAGCCAGATACAATAAAGCAGCAGCCTATCATCACCAGGGTAGGAAGGGGCACTGTTTTTGGCCTTTCCCCTCCTGATAATACCAGCCTGCGGCCACCCCAGTGGCCGACCATCACTACAGATGGTCAGGTACTGGATCGTACCCGGCTCTTCCCAGCACCCCTGGTTGCGGTGGGTACCGGGGTAATAAAGGGGGTTAGTGTTAGCTGCTGCACCGGCTAACACTAAGCCCCGCCTTAGCAATGGACGTCGTCAATCAGCCGGCGGCCATTACTAAGGCGGTAGTAATATAGTTTAAAAAAAAACACAAAGACATAGAAAAAATATTTTATTGAAATAAAAAAAAAACCCACACAGCCCTCACTAACCATTTTATTGATAATAAAAAAAAAAGCCGTCATCGAAGTAATCCTGGAATCCGACGTAGTCCAACGACCGAACCTGTAAGAAAACACACAAAAAATGATTAGTAACACATGTTAGGCTTAGATACAGGGCCCATGTGTGATACTGTCTGTGGGACCCTGTATCTAAGCCTACCACAATGTAGGCTTAGATACAGGGTCCAGCAGACAGTAATCTTATACAGTATAAGATTACTGTGTGCTGGGGCCCTGTATCTAAACCTACAGTGTGGTAGGCTTATATACAGGGCCCATCAGACAGGATCACACATGGGCCATGTATCTAAGCCTACCATGTGATTGGCTTAGATACAGGGCCCAGCAGACAGGATCACGCATGGGCCATGTATCTAAGCCTACAGTGTGGTAGGCTTATATACAGGGCCCACCAGACAGGATCACACATGGGCCATGTATCTAAGCCTACCATGTGATTGGCTTAGATACAGGGCCCAGCAGACAGGATCACACATGAGCCATGTATCTAAGCCTACCATGTGATTGGCAAAGATACAGGGCCCAGCAGACAGGATCACACAATCTGTGATCCTGTCTCATGGGCCCTCTAAGCCTGCTACATCGTAGGCTTAGGGGTTGTACAGTCCCTAAACATTAATGGCCTATCCACAGGATAGGCCATCAATAGCTGATGTGTCGCCCGGGACCCGCAAATCAGCTGTTTTGAAGGGGCCGCAGCACTCGTACGAGAGCTGCTTCCCCTTCATTTCACTACTCGCTCACACTGTGAATCGCCGACACGGATTCACAGTGTGACCGGAATGAAGTGACAGGAATGAAGGGGAGCAGCTCTCGTACGAGTGCTGCGGCCCCTTCAAAACAGCTGATTGGCGGGTCCCGGGAGTCGGTCCCCGCCAGTCAGGGCTAACCTTACCTTCCTCTTCGGCAGCGGCGGGAGTTCTGTCGTCTCGATGCTGTGCGCGGCGCATAGCGCTGTGACGTCATGCGCTGCGCACAGCGCCTGACGTCAGGACCTCCGCTGCCATCCGGAACCAGGAAGGTAAGTAAAGTATGTTACTATAGTAACAGGGGCCCGCGGCCCGAGTTACTATAGTAACTTTTTATTGATGTGGTGCGGGGGGCCGTGGGCCCCCCTGGCTCCGGGGCCCGGTCGCAATTTCGACCGCTGCGACCCCTATAGCTACGCCAGTGCGTTTAACCCTTCAGATGCGGTGCTCAATAGCGAGCACCGCATCTGAGTGGTTTTGGAGGGAGGGAGCTCCCTCTCTCTCCCACCGACACCCGGCGATAAGATCGCCGACTGTCTGTGTCTCCAATGGCAGCCGGGGGCCTAATAAAAGCCCCTAGGTCTGCCTGTACCGAACGCCTACTAGATCATGCCGGAGGCATGACCTAGCAGATGCCTGTCCGTGTTAAATGGACAGGCAGTAATACACTGCAATACAAAAGTATTGCAGTGTATTACAATAGCGATCGGAGAATCGCATATTAAAGTCCCCTAGTGGGACTATTAAAAAAGTGAAAAAAAAAAGTTTCATAAAGTTAATAAAAAAAATGTGAAAAAAAATATGAAAAACCCACTTTTTCCCCTTACAAACTGCTTTAGTATTAGAAAACGTAAAGTAAAAAAGTTACACAAATTTGGTATCGCCGCGTCTGTAACGTCTGTAACGACCCTGACTATAAGCTATTATATTACTTAACCCACACGGTGAACGCCGTAAAAAAATTAAATAAAAAACTACGGAAAAATTGCTGTTTTCTGTGAATCCTGACTTTAAAAAAATATGATTAAAAAGTGATAAAAAGTCGCATATACTCCAAAATGGTACCAATAAAAACTACAAGTCTTCCCGCAAAACAAAACCCCTCATACAAAATAAAAACGTTACGGCTCTTCAAATATG
Organism: Rhinoderma darwinii; assembly: GCF_050947455.1. Classification (NCBI taxonomy): domain Eukaryota; kingdom Metazoa; phylum Chordata; class Amphibia; order Anura; family Rhinodermatidae; genus Rhinoderma; species Rhinoderma darwinii. The sequence continues at coordinate 194,697 of NW_027461779.1, forward strand.
GAGACACAAAAACAAATAATTTTGAAAAAGAAGCGTTTTTACTGTGTAAAAGTAGTAAAACATACAAAATCTATACAAATTTGGTATCGTTGCAATCGTAACAACCCGCTGAATAATGTTATTGTGTTATTTAGGGGTCTTCACTATGTGATCATCTGATTGCTTTTATAATGCACTGCAATACTTCTGTATTACGCCTGTCAGTGTAAAACTGACATTAACTAGAGGCAGACCTGGGGGCCATTGTTAGACCCGCGGCTGCCATAGAAACCATTGGCACCCTGCGGTCACACCCTCCGGTAGCTGAGAGCAGGGAGATTTAACTGCTCCCCCCGCTAAAATGTATTGTGATGCAGTGCTGTAAATAGTCAACTGCATCAGAATAAAGCCTCTTAGTGGCTTCCATAAAAACACCTATGGTCAGTCACTAACGAGCACCAGTGTCATAATATCTATAAAGGGTTACAATTGTGGGTGCTAGGACTACCCCTTTTAGAGAGCACAGGAAGATCATTTGTGGGGATATATATGTATATATATATATATATATATATATATATATATATATATATGTTTGTGCCTCGCATCTCACTGAAAAGAACATTGGGAGGAGCATTGTATCCACACAGAAAATCTGAAGGTTAGTCCTATTGAATGACATGTGGCTAATCCTCATGAAGATCTGCTGCACACCTATGGCACATCCACAACAGAAATGACTCGGATTTAGGACATTTCAGTACCATACTAGTGTATGCCTCCCCCAAAATGGTACGTGTAGAAACTACAACTTGTCCTCCAAAAAGAACAAAACCCCTGACTGAAGGGATTGTAGACTATTCAACCTTCCTCTAACCATTAAATCCCCCCCGCTTACAATTATTTAGGATTTTCTATATCCTTGGATAAACCCTTATCACCCCTTTCGAATACAACCATATAAATACAACTACTTTTGGTTTTCAAAGGCCACAGCAGCCAATTTTATTATCCATCAACATTTAAAACTTTTAAATACAACTAAATAAATAAATAAATAAATAAGAACCTGTTCACATGAGCGCTGCCCTTACGTTGAAGGTTTCCGTGGGTTTAACCCCCCAACGGAAAGGCAAATGTAAACCTTAGCTTTCGTTTGCATCACCATTGATCTCAATAGTGAAGGAAACTTTGCTAATGGTTTCCGTTTGTCACCGTTGTGAACGGGTTCCGTTTTTTTGATGGAATCAATAGCGCAGTCGACTGCGCTATTGATTCTGTCAAAACAACGTAAAAATCGACGTCAAATTATATTGAAAAATATAATCTTACTAATCGAGCATCATTCTTTAATCTGCAGCTGACCCACGCACTTAAGGTGGTTTTACACGGCCCATCCTGGGTCGTGTAAACGAGCGCCGATCAACGAGAAAGGATTGATAGCAAAATGTTATAAAAAATGACTTAGTCAGAAATTGATAAAGTTCCCCCATTTAATAAAAAAAAAAAAAGGTAGGCAGGAGTAGTAGGAGAATTGGAAGATAGAAGCTGACAAGAGATTATATCAGGGATTACACATATGGCTTTAAATTCAGCACAAAGACTCTCTCCATTCTATACCATACATAGGTTTTATTATTCCCCTGGAAAATTGACCTAAATGTGCCCAACAAGGCAGCGGTCCCCAACCTTTGTTGCACCAAGGACCACTTTCATGCAAGACAATTTTTCCACGGATCGGCGCACGCGGGGGGGCGGGGGGTTTTGGTTGGATCACACGCATCACAAAACTCCCTGCAGACTGCAATTAGATGGAAATAAAGTAAAGTTGGAAACGTTTTTAGGATGAGATCACACGTCGCGTAATTACTGCGGATTTTCCGCAGCGTCATTTGTTTTGCGAAATATCAGAAGCATAATACAGTAGCAGCAAAGTGGATGAGATGGAACAAATCTCATCCACATGCTGCGTAAATACTGAGCTGACAAATGCTCAGAAATTGTCATGCGGTGCAGTTTTATTCCGCAGCAAGTCAATTCTATTTACTGCTTATTTGTTGCGGGTTCAATGGGGAATTCAACCGGGAGGTGAAACCCACAACAAATAGCAGTTGTTGCGTTCATTAGGGCGAAATCGCATCGATTCCACCACAAAAAAACACAACTCAGAAAAAAACAATCTTATACTTACCCAGAAGTCTGTGTTTCTTCCTCCAGGCGAGCATGCTGGGAAGACGTTTCATCCCATGTGACCGCTGCAGCCAATCACAGGCTGTAGCGGTGGTCACATGGGATGAAACGTTATCCCAGGAGGCCGGCCTTGATGACGTCAGACGCCAATCACAGGCTGCAGCTGTCTCCTGGAATGAAATGTCATCCCAGGGGGCTGGCCAGCTAGCAGGCCGGCTAAATGCTGCAGTTTTCCGCAATGGACATTCCAGGCGAAAAACTGCACCACAGTTTGGTGCGGCTTTTCACCCGGTATTCCCTGCAGCCACCGTGGCGGATACCGCGGCCCGGTATCAAATTATCCACGACCTGGTATTGGTCCGCGGCCCGGTGGTTGGGGACCACTGCACTAAGGGACTCAGGGTGCCTGAGATGTGGGGAGGAGGAATCGGACAATTTACATATATTATAGAAAAAGGCCCCTTATTGCAGTATAAACAATTTCTACCTATTTTTATAGGTTCTACCTATAGGACTAATTGGAAGACGGATTAAAAGTGGTGACTTTTAGCTCATTCAGAAGAGTGTGATCCTCGTCCGTGTGCTGTCCGTTTAAATAATTGACCGCACACGAACCAATGCATTTCAATGGAGCTATTCAGACATGCGTGAATTTTGATGCAGCGCGTGTCCGTTGCGTGACACTCAGTGCATATCCTTTATTGGTCCGTTTCTGCAGACGTTGTCAAATATTGAGGTCTATTGGTGCGTTAACAACACGGACAGCACACGGATGATATCCGTGTGCTGTGCGTGTTTCATGCATCAGTTGCTAAGAAATGCAGAGAAAAAAAAAATATAGAAAAGGGAGTGCTTGCAGAGGATAATCACGGACGTGAAAACGGATGGCACACGCAAAGCACACTGAGGGCACACGAACATGAAATGCAGGAAATACGGTCTGATTTTTGTGCACAGAAATCAGACATGCTCGTGTGAATGTCCCTAATTCTATGCTAGGAAGTGAATTGTGAAAAACTGAATAAGGAAAGAGGCTCCGGTAATTGAGATGAGGGTCAGATATTCCGATTTCTCCATCCTCAGAGAGAGGTTGTAAAAGATGTTGGGATAGATGGGCATCTCGGAATATGCCCCAGGAGGAGTATGATATAGTGACTGGGGGTGCAGGACGGTAGGGTAGTGGAGATTTTTATACATGATTTTTTTTGGTCTTTTTATGTGAAAGTATGGAGGGGTGTAGTTGTAGGGGGTGGGGGTAATAAGTTGGGCAGTGTAATACACAACTATATAATGGGATTCCTCACGGTCTAGATGACAGATGGACTCCATATTTATTAGGTTTCTGTGATTGTGACACATAGCTGGTCATAGTTTTCTGACGTTGTATTAGAAGTATTCACTTATAGGGGGTTTTGTTAAATCAATAATAATATCAGAGGTAAGAACAAGGTGACCTGAATTAGACGTCTGACAGAGGTCTGTGCAATGCAGTTACCCCCAGCACTATCAGGATATGCTATAACTGGTATTATCCTCATGCTAGAAGTTACCAATATGAATTTTGCTACTAATTATAATCTATCGTCTGAAACAAGTTGTGCAAAAGTTGTGTATTTATGTAATTGTATAGTACTGTATTCGGAGTAACCTTATTCAATGTCTGATATATTATGTATTCTGTACTTATATGTGTTTGTTTTTTTTACGGAAAATAATAAAGATTTAAAAAAAAAAAGAAAAAAAAAAGGGTTAAAATAACTGTTACAGGAAATGTGGAAGACTTGTCCATAGCAACCAATCAGGTTGCTGCTTGCATTTTGAATCCTGCAGTCAGTTAGAAACCGTTGGTACCTGCCATATTTGGCTGATGGTGAATGCTGAAGAAGCAGTGGTTGTTTTCTTCCTACATTTATACAATAACTATTATTGATAATGTTCATGACAATTATCATCGGGAGCATTATTGTAACAATTGCTCTGGGCCAGGCGATAAAAGAAAGTCCAATAAGGGTCCTATGCTCAGACCCCTCAGACAGGGTCTACACACGGAAGGACAACGAGACACAGGTCAGTTGCATTTGGAAATCAGAGACTGAATTTACATTTGACCCAACTTCTACAGTGGATGTGAATGGCCCCCCACCAAATTGTGCCTGGCACAGAAATAGAGAAAAACTATTTGATACATTGGCCTGGTCTGGCACCATAAAAGTCTCCACCACTGTTGATGATACAGTCACTGTACATTGCATCACTCCCACCTGCTCTTTACCTACTTGTATTCACAAGAAAACCACCATTACGTTGTACAAGCAAGATGTCAAGTTCTTCTTCAGTCCCCCATCCCCCATTCAGCAGTATGAACTTGTATATTTTGGTTGGTGTGCCAAGATGAAGAGCAGTGCCTGGAAATATGAATTTTCCAGCAGGCAAGGTGAGGCAGCGACTGTTATACCAAGCAATTACCACACAGAGATTGAAGACTCGGCTTACCCGGCAGGTCTACGTGACTACTGTTCTACCTACTACAACTACAAGGTCCATGTTAGATATAGCAAAGTGGGAAAATATGTGGCTACTCTTACTCTCCAAAATAACATGATGCCCGAGCTGGTGGTGTCTATAGAAGTTGAACGGGCTCTGCTGTATGTACTGAGGGCCACCTCTCCCCTACTTCCCCCTAACACTGAGGTAAAACTTTCTTGGATGTTTGAGCAATTGACAAATAAAGTGTCTGCCTTTCAGCTCACAGATGAAAATAGAATAGGGAATTGGGATGTGGCCTTCACCAAATCTGCAATTAACACCGTGTTTTGTTCATCACCTTTCAGTACTAGTGGACATGGATTTGCAGTTGCACATTTCTTAACCAATGGGAGCAAAATAGGAAAAGTCAATGGGGATTTTTTGTACACCAAAGGTGCTGTTGCCTTGACCGTCAACCTTAAATCTTCATTCTCTGTAAAACTAAACCCTAGTATTAAAAAAAGCAACACCTACTACTTTAGTCAAACAAGTGGCCTGCACTTCTCATCTGAGAATAAAGAGGACATGAATGGCAGCGACCACTTTATATTCCTTCAACAGGAAAGTTTTGTATATTTGTTCCAGCTTAAGTTTGTAGATACAGAAAAATTCTCTCTCACAGTAGCCGTGTATTTAAACAGAAAAAGCCTTTTGTATAAGTCTTTAAATGATACGGGTCTGGAGGTTCACCTGTTCAGTAGTGGATCTTCATTACTGTATACATCCATATACATAGTTTGGTTTATACCATTTCAACATCCATCTTTACAGTGTGAATGGACCTTTATACTAGAACTATATGGGTCTAAAAAAAACTACCTGTTCAGAAATACAACATACACCTATACAGATAAGGTTTCCAATGCAGCATCATTCATACCAGGCATTGTCCTACCATTCAACCCCAGGTATTATGCAGGCTTTGTAGCCAAGGTGAACTTTACTAGAAGTGGAGTGAAGCCTGTCGTCCTAAAAGCTGTGTATGGCAGACATGACAGGAAAGTATTAGAGACCTCGGTATACTGCTACAAAGTCTTCTGTCAGATAGATGAATTCCGCATAGAAAGACCTGCACATCCAGCAATTATAGTGTCAACAAGAGGAGCACGTCTTTCCATTTTTGTAGCCATACAAGTAAATTGCTCTGCCATGCACGGGGTAAATATCTTGTGGAGAATCTATAGCGTTTCCTCAGAATCTGACACACCAGTCTGGGATAACTATTTACAATTGCCACAAGTATTAGCAGTAAATCAAAACAATATTGAAATTCCAGAGTTTTCTTTAAATTATGGGTTTTATGTTTTTAACGTCTCCATTGACATTGCTACTGCTGATGATGATGAAGAGTCCTCACGTGCCAATACAGATTCTGTTGTTGTGGAGGTAAGGGAGAGTGACTTGATAGCTGTCATTTCAGGGGGCTCTTATAGGACTGTTGGTTTCAGTGAAAAGTGGACTCTTGACGGGCATTCTTCATATGACCCAGATTCACTAGATCCATTTGAAGGGCTGACATTTTCATGGTATTGCTCAAAAACTGCATCTGATTACCAGACTATGACTCTAAGTACAGGAGAAAGCTGTCAGTCAGAACAAATAAGCTTATTATGGGTGAACCCGAGTGCTGTCAGCCAGTCTGTGGAGCCTGAAACCTTACAAGGCAACAGACATTACCATTTTAGACTGTCTGTTAGTAAAGCAAACAGGACAGCCTATATTGATCAGACCGTTTTCATTGCTCCCGGGTCTCCACCTGCTGTCAGTGTTAAATGTATAGAGAATTGTCGGAGAATTTTAGTTCCAACTGAACGATTTTCTTTGTCAGGAAAATGCACTGATTGTAGTAAAACAAGCCGGCCCCAGTATGAATGGTCTATACGTCAGAGTTCAACAGAATTGAGCTTTGACTGGAAGGCAAAGACCACTACTGGAAGGTCTATTGCCTACATGTCCTTCATGGCTTCAGCATTTATAGATGTTGCAGATATGTGGTATAGTCTTGATCTAACAGTTACGACTTGGACTGGTGCACCATCGGCTTATAAATACACATTTTATGTTAATTCCCCTCCAAAAGCTGGCAGCTGTAATATTGAGCCGTCTATTGGCATCGCTTTGCAGACTAAATTCATTGTTAGTTGTAAAGGATTCTCGGACAAAAATTTACCGTTACGTTATAAAGTTCTAACAGCTTTAGATAAAGTAAGTTACATAAGTTCATTGCAACAAAACTCATTAGGTGTAATTATTTATGATGGCTATAACAGTTCCACGTCACCATTGTTGCTGCCAATCGGAGCCCCTGATAATTCCTATATTTTGACCGTATATGTTCAAGTGTCCGATGCTCTTTCTTCATACACACAAATAGCCCTAAGTGTAACTGTGGTCAATTCATATGAGGATCAGCCAGAAGAATCATCCATTGAAGAGCTTATTTCCCATGCCCATGACCCCACAATGAGATTTTTTCTTGACACTGGAGACTTTTTAAAAACAGGGCATTTTATATACATGATAGCCTCTGTTTTAAACAGTTTTAAGACCGACACCTTTGTACAAGCTTTGATGGACAAGAGAAGTGAATTGAGAGAAAGTCTTCTGAACATGTCATCTAGTATAATGATCACAAATATCATGGCTGTCAACCAAATAATCACAAGTATCAGCCAACTTACAGAAGAGGCCAAAGAAGTGAATACAAAATCTCAACACATTGCATTGACAAAGTTAAGAGAAGTTAGTGTCGCCTTAACCAAATATAGGAAAGGAATCATTGGTTCCGTAGAGAGTGAGAAGTTAAGCTCTGGTATATTAGAATCCCTGTCCAATGTTCTGAATGCCTCATTAATAAAGATGGACAGATTTGCAGCTGAAATACCTCTTCCATCTGTGGACGTGCTTAAGAACACTTTATCTGTACTGGAGACTGTGACAGATGCTGTATCATTTGGGAAAGTTCCTGGAGAATCGGAAACGTCCATGGTAACCAATAATTTTAGGATCACATTAAAAAGAGAAGAAAAATGGGATCTTTCTGGCTCACATAGAAAAACAGAGAATACGTTCCCATCTTTTTTCCTAAAATTACATGATAAGGAATCGACTGTACCTGTTGATGCTATTGTAACATATGCGTTTTATGAATTCCTGGAGGATCCTCTGCCGTGGTTAAAAAATGGAAGAGATATTGATACGGTGATAACTGGGTTTTATATGGTAGCTCCAGATGATACAGGAAGGTTAATGAATTTACATCCTACTCAAGTTGATGTTATTATGAAAAGAAAGAATATACCTCCCGTTTTTGATATTTGGGTTTCACCAGATGTTCATAAAACAACAAGTGGAATATTTTGTTTTGAAGTTGACCAAACATCGGAGGCAGAGTGGTTTGTGCAGTTTTTTTATGCAGAAAGCATCATCTTTGATATTTCACTTCACATTGGGGATAATATCACAAATAACCCTGTTGCATTTTTCCGTATTCCTAATTCAGAAGAGCAAGCAAAAACAAGCGAAGACGAAAACATAAAGACTTGGAATTCCAAAATGATTCGCATTCCATTGGAATCTTTCCCTGAGATCTCGCTCATACACAATATTACAATTGAACTGACCACTACATTTGTTGTTTGGCGCAAAACAAAATTATTGCGCGCATCTATCTTTAATATTGCTTGCTTAGACTTTGAAGACATGGAAAATAATTGGAATGAAGGGAACTGTAAAGTAGGTCATTTTTCAAACAATACAGTGATACATTGCATTTGTGGGGGTTTGACAAAAGCACAAAGACGAAATGTGCCCTTTCTGAAAAAAAGACACACATTTCTATCAGCCAGAGTATTCGTTCTGCCTAATCCAATAGATTTAACGAAAGTTACTGTCCGATCTTTACAGTCAAACTTAGTGACATTGCTTTCTGTTCTTGTCATTTGCGTTACTTATCTGGGATTGTCTATGTGGGCGAGAAATAAAGATATAAGTGACCAGACAAACCGAGATGCAATAAGGTTACCAGCCAATAGCCCAGGCCATGAACATCGTTATAGTGTTACTATTTATACTGGCAGTGGCTTTGGATCTGGTACCACAGCAGAAGTGTATTTGGAAATTATGGGCACAGAGAGAAACCACCGTGTATTGTGTTTAACATTCCCTGGCCGTCAGTTATTCAGACGAGGAGGGATAGATACATTTATGTTTACTACTAGCTACCCCTTAGGAGACATATCTAAAATCCGAATATGGCATGATAATACTGGGAATTCTCCTGGCTGGTTCCTAAGCAGAGTTAAAATTGAAAAAATGTTTAGTGACCAAGAATGGTTTTTTGTGTGTCAGACCTGGCTTGACGCTGAAAGATATCATGGATTAATACATAGATCATTCTCTCCTATGAATACTCAACAGCCGCTAGAAAAGTCGGAATATTTCTATATTATATTCTCTTGCCGGCTCAGAGAAGAACATTTGTGTTTTTCCGTTTTCCTCACTAATTTGCCATTAACTTTGACCAGATTTCAGAGACTTTCGTGTAGTTTTGTGATTCTCATGTGCAGTCTGCTCATCAACATCATTTTTTTCAACGCAGAAAAAAGTGAAATCGATGAACCCGAAATCCAGGTTATTCGATCTTTTATGGTTGGACTTCAAAGCTCCACAGTTATGTTTTTTATAGAGTGGCTAGTAGATAAATTAATACCATTTTCTGCACTGACAACAGCAAACCAGGATTCTTCTGGAGATGGAACAACGGAAAATAGTTCAGAAAACATAGGAATGGAATCTCGTGTCTCCCCCATGGAATGTTTACCCACCAGGCAACGCATGTCACATAACAACTGTGTGCTCCCGGAAGACATAGCGAATCAAATAGATGTATTAGAGGATAGTGATACATGTACTGAAGAACACCCTGAGACACAGCAAGAAAATGTCATGCTAAAAACATGTTATAATGTGTGTAACCATCTGAAAGGAGCCTCATGTTTTCTTGTGGCTTGGGAGTCTAAGTATGTTGTGTGGGGATTACTTTTTAGCATGACCATTATATCAGCAGTACTCATTATATTGTATGGCTTGTCATATGGGTTTAATTTGTCAATGATGTGGCTGACCGCGTCTGTAACATGTTTTTTCCAAAACGGTTTTCTCCAAATTGCCAAAACTGTATTCTTCAGTTTAATTTCCTGCATTAGGCCAAAATATTGCAAAGACATCCCTTGGCCATGTAGACATATGTCAAAGAATAGTGTACTAGAAATTCAGAGGTGTTACAGTTAAGAAAAATGTTGCATTTCACATGTTTAGCACTTTGAAACATTTATCAAATAAAAAAACAAAACGCTAATAATTCTGAAAAATGCTCTAAATAAAAAAAGTTAGTTTATCACAGTCTGTGAATGGATTATTTTTACGTTTAATCGGCTGGAAACAAAATGTATTTCTGCCCAAGTATAAAAACATTGGCATGGGGTGGGTGTAGCCTGTATAACACCAGATTAGTTATCTCAGTGCTTTGGAACATGTGCTTTAATTCCAGAAGGTTTCGGCTAAAGCTGACTTTACACCTTAAATGGATATTCCCAGAATCTTCAATTATCACCGATCCACAGCATTGGGGATAATTGTCTGATCGCTGAGCGCCCCAGCCCTGGGACAACCAGCGATCTTAAGAACGGGAGTCCCGAACCCCCAGATCTTCCTCAATGCTCGACTGTAGGCATTGAATGGAACGGCTGTCCAGCGTGCGCTCTGTGGCTCTATTCAAAGTCCATGGGAATGACGGAAACAGCCGAGTAAAGCCCTTGGCTGTTTCCATCAGTCTCATAGACAGTGAATGGAGCGGTGAATGTACGCAGCATGACACAGTGATCTTTGGATGTTCGACCTGTATCGTGTGTAGCCCCAGCCCAATTGACAAAACTGACAGCATATAATGATTAAATGATGGGCATAAGGCCTCATTTACACGAGCGTAATATACGCGCGTGCGACGCGCGTGCTTTTCACGCATGTTGTACGCACCTATATTAGTCTATGGGGCAGTGTAGACGATGCGTGAATTTTGCACAGCGCGAGTGCGTTGCGTAAAACTCACGACATGTTCTATAATCGTGCGTTTTTCGCGCATCACGCACCCATTGAAGTCAATGGGTGCGTGAAAACCACGCATGCCGCACGGAAGCACTTCCGTGCGAACTGCGTGATTCGCGCAAGAGCTGTCAAAAGGATGAATGTAAACAGAAAAGCACCACGTGCTTTTCTGTTTACAAACATCCAAACGGAGTGTCAAATTAGAGATGAGCGCACCGAACTTCACCGGGTTCGGCCGAACTCGTTTTGACCGAACCCGGCAAAAAATGTTCGGGTACGCGACGGCAGGAGACAGTCACTGTCCACGGTGCTGAAAGAGTTAAACTGGTTCAGCACCATGGACAGTGACTTCCGATCACAATATACATGAACGTGTAAAAAAAAAGTTCTGACTTACCGATAAACCTCCCGGCTTCTTCCTCCAGTCCGACCTCCCGGGATGACAATTCAGTCCAAGTGACAGCTGCAGCCAATCACAGGCCAAGCACAGCCTGCAGCCAATCACAGGCTGCAGCGGTCTCATGGACTGCCGCGTCATCCTGTGAGGTGGGGCCGGATGACAAGAGAGGGACGCGTCACCAAGGCAACGGCCGGGAGACCGGACTGGAGGAAGCAGGAAGTTCATGGTAAGTATGAACGTCTTTTTTTGATTCACAGGTTGGTGTATATTGTGATCGGAACTCACTGTCGAGGGTGCTGAAAGAGTTACTGCCGATCAGTTAGCTCTTTCGGCACCTTGGACAGTGACGGGTGTCGACTAGCCTCATCTCTATGATGGCGGTTGCGCGAAAATCACGCAGCCGCACATCATACACGGATGACACACGGAGCTGTCAAATGCCTTTTGTGCGCGCAAAACGCAGCGTTTTTTGCGCGCGCAAAACGCACACGCTCGTGTAAATCAGGCCTAAAAGACTGCTCATGGAGATACAAGCTTTAGGCTGCGTTCACACGTAGCATCCACAGCGCAGCTGATTGGCGGATGGCGAGCTTTTCGACAAAGTTATTATTTTGGTTTCAGGACTTTGTATGTGCAATTCAGCGTTCACTCAATAGTTTAAAATATTTCACTCATGTAAGTTTAATAGGTTGTGGATTGTGGATGGTGTCGTGGTTTGACAGCAAAACAGCAATTTTACCTGAAAAACCGCGCTGCCATTAACAGTCATTAAAAAAAAGTGCCATTTTTGTGGTTTAATCGCATGTGGGCGCAATTTATTGGTCACATCACCGTGCTGTGGCCGCTATGTGTGAACTCAGCCTAAGGAGCTTATCTGAGTGAAATAACTTTACCCATTTAACCATTGAGTGAATACTGAATTACACATACAAAATCCTAAAGCGAAAAAAACCTTGCTGAAAAACATGCTGGCCTGCCCCACTTTTTCAATGGAAGTGATTGTTTGTTTTTATTGATAGCATTTTTCAATATAAACCCCTTCCCAACATTTGTCGTATGGATACGTCATGGAAAGCCAGTGCTTCCTGTATTTTACCGTATTCATACGACAAATGGATGGCACCGGCTCAGAAGCCGAGTCGGTGCCATCATCGCCGAATGTCAGCTGTGTATTACAGCTGACATCCGGCTGTAATGGCGGGGACCGAAATTAGCTTAGATCCCCGGCATTAAACCCTTGAGGGTATGTTCACACGGCTTATTTTTGGAAGCAGAACGCCTCCAAACATCTGCCCATTGATTTCAATGGAAAAAACAGCGTTCTGTTACAATGGGCCGTTTTTTTATGCGGCCGTTTTGAAAAAAACGGCCGCGTAAAATAACAGCTGCGGAAAAGAAGTGTATGTCCCTTTTTGGGACGTTTTTGAAGCCGTTTTTCATATACTCTATTGAAAACAGCTCCAAAAACGGCCGTAAAAAACGCAGTGAAAAACGCAGCGAAAATCAAGTGTGGCTTAAAAAACGTCTGAAAATCAGGAGCTGTTTTCCCTTGAAAACAGCTCCATATTTTCAGACGTTTTTGAGTTTGCGTGTGAACATACCCTAAAGGGACAGTGTCATGATTTTTTTATTATTATTATTAATTTATGTGTTTTTATTTAATAAAATATTATATTGACATTATTTATTTTTTCACATAAAAAATTTTTTTATTAACACATACACAGATGGAATACGGCAGCTAGAGTGTATACGGCTCTCGTTCATTGTATCCTCTGCTTCTGCTATGTCACTCTGTACTGCACAGGCACAGTTCAGAGCGACCCAGCATAGAAGCTGGTTTGTAGTTGGAAAGCCGGCGCCATTAGGAAGACCGGCAGCACTGCAGGTAAGGTGTTTGTCCATGTCTGTCTCTAGCGGACCCCCTGCCACACCCCCCCCCCCTCGTGGCCACCCCCGCACACCTGCTGTAACTGTGTGTGTGTGTGTGTGTGTGTGTGTGTGTATAGCAGAGCTGTATGTGTGTGTGTGTACAAGAGCTGTGTGCTGTGTGTGTGTGTAGCAGAACTGTGTGTGTAGCAAAGGCTGTGTGTGTGTAAGAGAGCTGTGTGTGTAGCAGAGCTGTGTGTGTAGCAGAACTGTGTGTGTGTAGCAGAGATATGTGTGTGTGTGTGTGTGTGTGTGTGTGTGTGTAGCAGAGCTGTGTGTATAGCAGAGCTGTGTGTGTGCGTAGTGTGCGCAGAAGAACTGTGTCCTATTTTTGTGCAACGGAGTATGCAAGGGCGCCGCTGATCCTTCATAGCCGCTTATCAGGTGCTTTGAAGAATCAGCGACAAGCAGCCCCCACCACACTCACACACACAAATCCCGCCAAACATGCAGCTGTGCCACACACAACCCCCCCACACTGATCTTTTTTATGCAAAATTATATTTTAAAACGCTTGCATAAAGAAGTAACGGCTCGTTTTCCCATTGATGTAAATGGGAAGCTTAATCAAGCATTTGCCACCTTGTTTGCGTGTTTTTTGACGCATTTTGTGTGTGCATTTTGGCGAATAATTAGGACTCCCATTGACTATGGGAACATTTGGCGTGTTTTACGTGCATAGTAATTGACTCGACACTTCTATATTTACACAGCGCGTTTTTTAAAAACACGTGTCTAAAAAAGCGGGTTGTATATACTAACAGCGCACTTTACCAATTATGTAAATGATAAGTGCAATCAAGCGTTTTTTGATGCAGTCTTTGGTACGTAAAATGCACCAAAAAATCACTCCAAATACACGCCATGTGAACCTGTCAATTGAAAAGTCATTCACTTCACTTTCATCATTTTTAGGGTATGTGCACGCGTAGTGTTTTCAGACACTTTTCGGGCAGTAAACGTCTCAAAAAACGGCTGAAAAATCAGAAGCTGAACGCCCACAAACATCTGCCCATTGATTTCAATGGGAAATATGGCGTTGTGTTCCAACGGGGCATTTTTTTACGCCTTATTTTCAAAAAACGGCACGTAAAAAGACGCCCCACGAAAAAGAGGTGCATGTCACTTCTTGAGCTGTTTTTGAAGCAGTTCTTCATTGACTCTATACAAAAACAGCTCCAAAAACGGCCGTAAAAAAACGCAGCGAAAAAAGCAAGTTTGATTAATAAACACCTGAAAATCAAGAGCTTTTTTCCCTTGAAAACAGCTCCGTATTTTTAGACGTTTTTTATTAAGCGTGTGAACATACCCTTAGCCTTTTGGTGTGTCCTATAGCGTCTACCAGCTGCATTGTACAATCACTCCCAAATTGGGAGCCGGACAATGCTTAGCAATTTGAAGACACCTTTTCCTGGCTTGTAGACAAAAATATGGAGGGGGGTGAGATTCCCTTACACATTTACAGCAGCTGTGAGTCAGCTTGCTTTACCTTATTCACCTTGCTGTAATTCTGGGAAGTACTCCCTCTGGTGGCCAGACATCCACCTGTAATGGCAGGAACCGGAGCAAGCTCCGATCCCTGCCATTAACCCCTTAGATGCAGCGATCGCTGCATCCTTGTGGTTGGCGGCAGATCGGCAGCCCTGCCCTGCAATCGCAGGGCCGCCGACTGCTGCTATGGCAACAGGAAGCCTAACGATGGTCTCCTGCTCTGCTATTATGTAAGCCGATTAGGCCCCGCCCGGAGGCAAAGCTTAATCGATTTGCTGTTAGTGAATGACTGACAGATCTGATACATTGCACTACATAGGTAGAGCAATGTATTAGAAAAAAAAAATCAGACAGTTGGACCTTCAGGTCCCCTAGTGGAACTTAAAAAAAGTGTCAAAAAAGTTTCAAGTAATAAAATAAAATACAATCGTCCTTTTCCCTTATCAAGGCCTTTATTATTTTTTTTAAATTAATAAACCACACATATTTGGTATCGCCGCGACCGTAACAACCTGAACTATAAAAATATTATGTTATTTATTCCACGTGGTAAAAAACCCATAAAATCTATACCAGAATTTCTGTTTTCTGGTCACTTTGACCTACAAATATTGGAATAAAAAGTGATCAAAAAGTCGCATGTACCCAAAAATGATACCTATAAAAATTATAGCTCGTCTTGCAATGAAAAAAGCCCTCATACAGCTCCATCGACAAACAAATGAAAAAGTTATGGTTCTCACAACTTGGCGACAGAAAAAATACATTATTTTTACAAAAGTAATTTTATTGTGCAAAAATTTGTAAAACATAAAAAAGTCTATAAATTTGGTTTCGCCGGAATCGTACTGACCCGCAGAATAAAGTTAACATGTAATTTATAATGCATGGTGAACGCTGTATAAAAAAAACCCTAAACAAACTATGCCAGAATTGCGGTTTTTGGTCACCTTGCCTCACAAAAAAATTTGATAAAATATTATCAAAAAGTCGCATGTACCCCAAAATGGTACCAATACAAACTACAGATTGTCCCACAAAAAACAGCCCTCATACCACTGCGTCTATCAAAAAATAAAATTAGTCAAGGCTCCAATAAGTCCGGAAATAAAATATATGCAGTTGTGCAAGCCCGAGGGGAACATTTCTTCGATTTTAAGAGGCAAAGAATCAAGGGCCTAAAATTAGGGAGCCAGGAAGGGGAAGGCCCAAACATATCTGCTGGGGTGCCCGTATTATACCAGGACAACACTTCCCAGCAAAATTCCCCAAACTGCAAAGGTGCCGAGTGTGGACCAAAAGGGGGATAAGGAAGGACATATATCAGTGCGACACCGGCCTGTGCAGAAAGGATTGTGTCACAGCATAACACACATCTATGGATTATTTTATTGTTTTTTTTTTTACCCCATTATTATACCACCTGACTATGCCCCTGATGTACTTTGCCCAGCTCACATATGCCCAACTGTGAAATTAATCCCCATCACTCTTGAGTTCCTTTTCTCCATAACAGAATTTGTCCAGGATTCATTCATATTTACAAAAATGACCGATCGGGAGAGATTGCACATACAATGGTTTGATGTACAGAAATCTAAAATGGCTGTGGACGGAGCCTTTATTTATAGGTTCATGCTTTCACTTAAGACACAACCAATCAGATGATGCCAAGTACATATAGGTATACACCCAACAATACTTCCATATAAGGTAATGACTTTATTCCTGGTACTCATCTGTTTGGAATGCCAGATGATGTAATCTTTACCCTATCTTAGGGGATAGGGAATGCATTCATTTAAGAGAAGATTAAAAACATATCTAATACACATCTAATACATATCTCAAACAATATAATGCAGTCATTTTGTATTGATAATATTAATACAAAATAAATCTAACAGGTATTAGATTTATTACTGACAGTTCCCCTCTTTTTGACAAAATACTGCATCCAACTATTCTATCCCTATGGGAACCGATATCCTCTGAAGGTGAAAACTCGGATCCTCCTATCCCTTCCTAACCTAGTATGGTGTCCATTAGATTGGGGAATCTACCTATCATGAGTTACAGCTGAAACTGTGGTATTGTAATGACGGGGTATTGAGACAGACAGGTGAGCCCTAATCTACCCGCCACTCAGTCCCTGCCTACTTGCATGGCCCGTCCTAGGCGACGGCGTACAACTGAGCGACAGTCCCTACGCTCAATATGTGTACGACAGACAAACAGACAAGGGCACACAGAAGCTAAGGGAAATGGGGCAGTTGCCCATGGCAACACCGTGAGCAACAGGAGTAGTGAAAAAGCCGAGTCAAACCAGGAGTGTACGAGGTACCAAACGCAGAGCATGAGCGTAGTCAGTAAAGCCAGGGTCAAAATGAAGCAAGCTCAATAATAATAGCAGGAGCAGCAGAGCCAGGAAACAGGAAAGAATCACAGGCAAAGACAAGCAGAAAATGCAGGTATAAATAGACCGAGGGCGGGAGCTAGAACCGTCTGGCCTTGCTGTGATAGGTTCTCCCACTCCTGAGCCTACCAGCCTGAGTGGTAGCAGATCGAGTCACTCTATCAGACCTAGGAGCAGGTGCAGACTGATTACCCACGGGTGTCGACACAGAAGCTGTGTCTGGCAGATCCTTTACAGGTATATCACGGATTACACGGGTAGCCACATAAACAGTGGGATCATCAAACTTGCCTTGAGATCCTTTCCCACAGATCATCTATAAATCATTTACCTAAGAGTGGGGTGTTCCTGGCCACACAAATCTATTCCTAATTATATGATTCTTTCCTAACACCACCACGATGGACACATATGTCGACCTGAGAGGGGTTTCATCCATCACAGTAGGCGCATATCCATCCATCATCCTTAATGAATTGAGGCGTGGGAACTGTTACTGGAAGCAGGGATGTAGAAGTTATTTTATGTCCCAATGTTTCTCCTTTTTCTACACATAGAACTTTAATCTGCGTTGGGTTTTTATAACTAATTATAGCTATTATCCTGCTCGATATCATACGTGACTTGCAACAGGCCAGAGGGTTCTATATAATGGCAGCAGGCAGGGCCTACTATCTGACACATACCTCCTTGGGATGGTATGAGATAGTCCAGAACTACAGCATGCTGGATAGTTACTAAGATAAGCTAACTGGTAAATGTGCTAGTTATATTTAAAGAGGCTCTGTCACCAGATTTTGCAACCCCTATCTGCTATTGCAGCAGATAGGCGCTGCAATGTAGATTACAGTAACGTTTTTATTTTAAAAAAACGAGCATTTTTGGCCAAGTTATGACCATTTTTGTAGTTATGCAAATGAGGCTTGCAAAAGTCCAAGTGGGTGTGTTTAAAAATACAAGTCCAAGTGGGTGTGTATTATGTGCGTACATCGGGGCGTTTTTAATACTTTCACTAGCTGGGCGCTCTGATGAGAAGTAACATCCTCTTCTCTTCAGAACGCCCAGCTTGTGACAGTGCAGATCTGTGACGTCACTCACAGGTCCTGCATCGTGACGGCCACATCGGCACCAGAGGCTACAGATGATTCTGCAGCAGCATCAGCGTTTGCAGGTAAGTCGATCTTACCTGCAAACGCTGATGCTGCTGCAGAATCAACTGTAGCCTCTGCTGCCGATGTGGCCGTCACGATGCAGGACCTGTGAGTGACGTCACAGATCTGCACTGTCACAAGCTGGGCGTTCTGAAGAGAAGAGGATGTTACTTCTCTTCACAGCGCCCAGCTAGTAAAAGTATTAAAAACGCCCCGATGTACGCACATAATACACACCCACTTGGACTTGTACTTTTAAACACACCCACTTGGACTTTTGCAAGCCTCATTTGCATAATTACAAAAATGGTCATAACTTGGCCAAAAATGCTCGTTTTTTAAAAATAAAAACGTTACTGTAATCTACATTGCAGCGCCTATCTGCTGCAATAGCAGATAGGGGTTGCAAAATCTGGTGACAGAGCCTCTTTAAAGCATCAAAAACATATTCTGTAATATTGTCAAATAAGTCAGCAAGCTTTTCAATATTATGTGCATTTCTTACAGATAGCCCTACTAGTATGAGTGATAGGCCTAACTTTTCTTGCCAGGGAACATATACTAGGGATTTAGCCTTACTCGGGTTAGCTTCCCTCTTGAACAACATATGGTTTGATATGTTACTGTAAGGATAATCATTATCTTCCCATACCCATGTGGCTGACTGGAGTCTAGCTAATGTACAGGTTCCTTCTGCTCCCATAGGTATCCATTTATATGCATTATTACCACACTATATAGATATCATCCGGAAGCTTAAAGGCGCCACTCCTATGATGTACCATCATATCTGCTAATTCCACAAGTCTTAGTGAATTATGGAAAAGGCACCAGGGTTCACTAGTCTTGTTACCCATGGGGCTATGATATCTTTCCTGTCTGTATATGGAAGGATCACTTTGATTAGAATTATCCCCAAGATCAGGAATAGCTCCCCTTTGGGTACAGGTGGTATTTTCTCTTTTCGTAAAATTTGATGCCCATCCACAAGCTTAATCGTGCACATACCAACCTAAACAGTCATTTGAATGTGGCATGTGACAGCCTAGATAATCTGAGGCCTTCTAAAAGCTAATTTTCAATTTACTACTAGTAGTATCTCCCAGCTTAAGTGCCATCATATTGACCCCTTTCCAATTTCCTGGGATTCCTTATCTGTAGTCCATCATCCACGGATGCACTCTTTTAGTAATGTTGACCACCCATCAAGGGTCAAAAACATGCCCTACTATTGTATGAGGGACGCTGACATTCGTCCACATATGGTAATCGTACAATGTCAAGTTCCAACCATCGGACACAAGTTAGTCATTTTTTACGACAGTCTGATGATATTTGATAATCTTGTCTCAATTCTCCTTTGGGATTTAAGGATGTAATACATTGGAGTAAAAGATAGGTTACAATGATGAAGCCTCGGGGTTCAGAACCTTCTTGCAGTGACCGGTAAATATCCAGGAAGCTTTCTCTTCAAGTTTTACCGAAGTGGAAATGGTCAGCTGGCTTGATACGGTTCGTTACATCCGGGCTCAAGAGTTATCCAGACGTGCTCTTTCTGAGCTTGGTTTGCTCTTTCTGAGCTTGGTGGTTTAAGTGGCTTGTGAACTAAGTGGAGTTCTAAAACCGGATTGTGTTGCTGTACTTCTGTATTGTGTTGCTGTATTTCTGTGTTTGTGAATCTGTTTTGATTGCTAGCAAATAGAAGATAGCAAAAACTCACACAATTTAAAAAAAAAAAATTTGTAAATTTTTTTTTTTTTTTTTTTCCCTTGCAGATTCGTTCCAGCTGAACAGCTGACGAGGGGGAAGGGGTTAACTGGACACAGGTGGTATAAATTAGTCATCAGACCTCATTTTGAGCTTGCTCTTTCTGAGCTTGGTGGTTTAAGTGGCTTGTGAACTAAGTGGAGTTCTAAAACCGGAGTTGAAAAGAGGAGTTGAAGCCCCAGTAAGTACTCTTCTTTTTCTTTGACAATTGTTCGCTGTTTTGGTGTAACTTGGATAATGGATAGCAAGATTGGAGGTTTTCTTCAGTGCACAGTTTGCCATATGTATACACGACTGGAGCCGGAGTTCCAGGGTGAATATCTCTGTGGCAGATGTGAGCATGTTGTTCACCTGGAAGCTCGTATTAGAGATCTGGAGGAGCAGAATGCAACACTGAGGAGGATAGACAATTTTGAGCGGAGCTTGCTGCTCACAGAGCATGCAGTTAGTGGGTTAGAACTGGAGGGTGAAGACATGGGTGAGCAGGATCAGGTAAGTAGCTGGGTTAATGTAGTTAGGGGCAGTAGAAAGGGGTCAAAGACAAGGAAGGCCGATCCGGTTTCTGGCATTCCAAGCAAAATTGCCAGGTTGGGTGATGATGCGAGGGTGTCAGTCTCAGAAAAGGCAGCCCTAGTGGATACTGATCTCCCTAACAGCCGGGAGAACAGCCCAGCTAGTAGTCGGCGGGATGGTAATGCAGGCAAGCCAAGACAATTGATAGTTGTAGGGGATTCTATAATCAGGAAGACGGATAGAATAATTTGTCGCCAAGACCGCCTCAACCGAATGGTTTGCTGTCTCCCTGGTGCCAGGGTTCGGCATGTGGTGGAACGGGTGGACAAATTGCTGGGAGGGGCTGGTGATGATCCAGCTGTCGTGGTCCATGTCGGTACCAACGACAGAATAAATGGTAGGTGGAGGAGCCTTAAGAATAATTTTAAAGAACTAGGCTACAAGCTGAAGGGAAGGACCTCCAAGGTTGTATTCTCAGGAATACTGCCTGTGCCATGCGCATCACAGGAAAGACAGCGGGAGCTTAGGGAGTTAAATGCATGGCTGAAGTCTTGGTGTAGAGGAGAAGGATTTGGGTTCCTAGAGCACTGGGCTGACTTTTCATTGGGGTACAAACTGTATTCTGCAGATGATTTGCACCTAAATGGAAGGGGGTCCGCTGTGCTGGGGGAGAGAATTCTAGCTGGGGTGGCGGAGTATTTAAACTAGGGCTGAGGAGGGAGGTCAATGTAGAAAAAAAAGGGGTAGCCAGGTTAGAGAGGGGTCAGACTATATTGGTGGGGGGAGAAACAGAATGTGGGGAGAGGACTAGACAACAAGATAAGGAGATCCTTTCGTTGCAAAACATCAGTGTAAATAAAAAGGACCGATTAATGTCAAATCACATTTCTGATAATAAAAGTGAAAAACTGACAGGCAAGTTAAAGTGTATGTTCACAAATGCCAGAAGTCTAGCAAGCAAAATGGGGGAGCTGGAGGCCTTGATACTGGAAGAAAATATAGATATAGTTGGTGTTGCTGAAACATGGCTGGACTCTTCACATGACTGGGCTGTAAATCTACAGGGTTTTACACTTTTTCGTAAAGACAGGACAAATAGGAAAGGTGGTGGTGTATGTCTGTATGTGAGAAGTGATATGAAGGCGAGTGTGAAAGAGACAATAGTGGGTGAAGACTGTGAGGAGGTTGAAACCTTGTGGGTGGAACTAGAAAAAGAGGTAAACACTGAAAAAATTACTTTTGGTGTAATCTATAGACCCCCCAATATAACTGAGGAGATGGAAGGTCAGCTATATAAACAGATGGAGCGGGCTGCACAGGCGGGTACTGTAGTGATAATGGGAGATTTTAATTTCCGGGATATTAATTGGTGTCATGGTTCGGCTTCAACTGCAAAGGGGAGACATTTCCTCAACCTGTTGCAGGAAAATTTTATGGGCCAGTTTGTGGAAAACCCGACTAGAGGTGAAGCTCTGTTGGATCTGGTCATTTCTAATAATGCAGATCTTGTTGGGAATGTCAATGTTCGTGAAAACCTCGGTAACAGTGATCATAATATAGTTACATTTTACCTATACTGTAAAAAACAAACGCAGGCTGGGAGGGCAAAAACATTTAATTTTAAGAAAGCCAATTTCCCCAGGATGGGGGCTGCAATTCAGGATATAGACTGGGAAGAACTAATGTCAAATAATGGAACAAATGATAAATGGGAGATTTTCAAATCTACTTTGAGTTATTATAGTGCAAAATTTATTCCTACAGGTAATAAGTATAAACGACTCAAATTAAACCCCACATGGCTTACACCTTCTGTGAAAGGGGCAATACATGACAAAAAAAGGGCATTTAAAAAATACAAATCTGAGGGTACAGCTGTAGCCTTTGTAAAATATAAAGAGCTTAATAAAATCTGTAAAAATGTAATAAAATTAGCAAAAATACAAAATGAAAGGCAGGTGGCCAAGGATAGTAAAACAAATCCTAAAAAATTCTTCAAGCATATAAATGCAAAAAAGCCAAGGTCTGAACATGTAGGACCCCTAGATAATGGTAATGGGGAGTTGATCACAGGGGATCAAGAGAAGGCAGAGTTACTAAATGGGTTCTTTAGCTCTGTATATACAACAGAAGAAAGAGCAGCTGATGTAGCCGGTGCCAGTGCTGTTAATCTATCAGTTGATATACTGAATTGGATGAATGTAGAGATGGTCCAAGCTAAATTAAATAAAATAAATGTGCACAAGGCTCCGGGACCAGATGGGTTACACCCTAGAATTCTTAAAGAGCTTAGTTCAGTTATTTCTGTCCCCCTTTTCATAATATTCAGAGAATCTCTAGTGACTGGTATAGTGCCAAGGGACTGGCGCAGGGCAAATGTGGTGCCTATTTTCAAAAAGGGCTCTAGGTCTTCCCCGGGTAATTATAGACCAGTAAGCTTAACATCCATCGTGGGGAAAATGTTTGAGGGGCTATTGAGGGACTATATACAGGATTATGTGACAATAAATTGCATTATAAGTGACAGCCAGCACGGTTTTACTAAGGACAGAAGTTGTCAAACTAACCTAATCTGTTTTTATGAAGAGGTGAGCAGAAGTCTAGACAGAGGGGCCGCTGTGGATTTAGTGTTTTTAGACTTTGCAAAGGCATTTGACACTGTCCCCCATAGACGCCTAATGGGTAAATTAAGGACTATAGGTTTAGAAAATATAGTTTGTAATTGGATTGAGAATTGGCTCAAGGACCGTATCCAGAGGGTTGTGGTCAATGATTCCTTCTCTGAATGGTCCCCGGTTATAAGTGGTGTACCCCAGGGTTCAGTGCTGGGACCACTATTATTCAACTTATTTATTAATGATATAGAGGAAGGGATTAATAGCACTATTTCTATTTTTGCAGATGACACCAAGCTATGTAATATAGTTCAGACTATGGAAGATGTTCATGAATTACAGGCAGATTTAAACAAACTAAGTGTTTGGGCGTCCACTTGGCAAATGAAGTTTAATGTAGATAAATGTAAAGTTATGCATCTTGGTACCAACAACCTGCATGCATCATATGTCCTAGGGGGCGCTACACTGGCGGATTCACTTGTTGAGAAGGATCTGGGTGTACTTGTAAATCATAAACTCAATAACAGCATGCAGTGTCAATCAGCTGCTTCAAAGGCCAGCAGGATATTGTCGTGTATTAAAAGAGGCATGGACTCGCGGGACAGGGATGTAATAATGCCACTTTACAAAGCATTAGTGAGGCCTCATCTAGAATATGCAGTTCAGTTCTGGGCTCCAGTTCATAGAAAGGATGCCCTGGAGTTGGAAAAAATACAAAGAAGAGCAACGAAGCTAATAAGGGGCATGGAGAATTTAAGTTATGAGGAAAGATTGAAAGAATTAAACCTATTTAGCCTTGAAAAAAGAAGACTAAGGGGGGACATGATTAACTTATATAAATATATTAATGGCACATACAAAAAATATGGTGAAATCCTGTTCCTTGTAAAACCCCCTCAAAAAACAAGGGGGCACTCCCTCCGTCTGGAGAAAAAAAGGTTCAAGCTGCAGAGGCGACAAGGCTTCTTTACAGTGAGAACTGTGAATTTATGGAATAGCCTACCGCAGGAGCTGGTCACAGCAGGGACAGTAGATGGCTTTAAAAAAGGGTTAGATAATTTCCTAGAACAAAAAAATATTAGCTCCTATGTGTAGAAATTTTTCCTTCCCTTTTCCCTTCCCTTGGTTGAACTTGATGGACATGTGTCTTTTTTCAGCCGTACTAACTATGTAACTATGTAACTATGTGTGTCTTTACCATTATCCAATCTCTGGGCTTAACATAATGAGACCCTGCAAGGAAATCTGGATCTGGAAGGGAACCATAAACACGATAATACAAAGAAATTCTATTTTTATTCAGTGCTCCCACAAATGCAGTAAGATCTTTCTGTTTGGAGTGACTCTGACTGAGTGTAACGCTATTAGAAGGCATTCTGTCCATGTTTTTCCTGTCTCAGACATTGCCTTTTGAATTTTTAACTTCAGTGTACCAATTCATTCTTTCTACCGCCCCACTACGCTGGGGGTGATGGGGTTTATGGAACGTGTGTTCAATGTTTAATGCTGACATTACTTCTCTAAATATTTCCCCTGTGAAATGTGTAGCTGGATAATTTTCTATGGTTTCTGCAACACCAGACCTACATATCACTTCATTACGCAGCTTCTTAGCCGTTTTTTTGCATTGGCTGTTGCCACAGATCATGCTTCAGGCCATCCTGAAAAGATATCAACACAGACAAGGACATATTCATACCTACCAACCTTGTGTAGCTGTATGTAATCAATCTGCAGTCGCTGCAATGGGTACAATGGCCTTGCGGTATGCTACTCGGGGGCTTTTACTGTTCTCCCTGTGTTATGGCCGGCACAGAGAAGACATGTCTGCACATATCGGGTAGCAGTGTTGTTGTACCCAGGGACAACCCAGAACCTGGAAACCAAACTTACCATTGCATCCATGTGTTGGTTCATCTGTCATCATAGGGTATTGGACCAAAGGCCGGCTTCTGAGGTTCCCCATACACTGGACACTGGGATACGCCCCCTAACGCCTCTTGGCCGCTTGCACCGCCTCCTTTACAGGAGACGGCGTCCGGCGCCATCTTGGCCACATTGAGTTGAACCGACACCATTTTATTCTGCCCGCTTTCCCGCTCCGACTCCACTGTAGAGGCCGAAGCTGGGGGATTTGCGGGGCTTGCGTCCCGAACGGAGCTCTCACCTGGTCCGAAACGCAAGGAAGACAGGTAGGAATACTTATAGGATACCCCACCTGTCTTCTTCCGTCTTATCTTCCATAGCTTTTTCTTTTGCACTTTGTCCTCCTCCGGTGGCAACTGAGCTCCAAAACAAATGTTCGGGAGGGACACTGGGGACTCCTGCAGCCGTATTTGCGTGAGCAACCCCCGGGGGCTGCTCACTGCCCGATTCAAAGTTTTGTACACCTTGGCTGCAGGAAAGTTCCCCACTTGCCCCTCCATTACTGCCTTCCCAGGGGGCCTCCGAGCCCATCTTCGTCTCCTCCCGGATTGGCATCCTCTCCACCTCCAGACTCTCCTCCACTTCTGCGGCCTCCACTTCTGCGGCCTCTGTAATCCTGGCTTCCTTTTCTGCAGCCTCCAATGCCTCTGCACTTTTAGCAGCCTCTTCATTTTTCCTTTCTTCCCCTTTGTAGGGGGTTTGGTTACATAGCGTGGGGGATGCCATCAGGGAAAACCTCTCGTCATTCTCCAGCTTCTCCCCGAAGGCTCCCCCACCGGCCACGATCTCCAATCTCCTTTCCTCCACCGCCTTCACTTCCTCCAGAATTTGTTTTACCTGGAAACTATACCGGGACCTCTTGGCGCCTGTTGTTTTCGCGGCTCGTCCCCTGGCGACTGCCAGATCTTCCCGTAGCCGCCGCAGGGACTTACTGAGGTCCCGGTATTCTTCCAGTCGGGCAGCTAGGCGGGGGCTGAAGGTTTCCACCGACTTCCCCGACCGCAGTAGCCCCCACTCCTCGACCGTACTCTGGTCCCTGGGTCGGGTATCTTGCCTTGCTGGGCCTTCTCCTGGGCCTTCTCCTGGGCCTCCACCTGGGCGTACTTCCATCTCCTCCTCCACGTCTCTCCTCTCGACACCTTCCAGAGCCCCAGCATCAGGGGGGGCCACACAGATCTTTCCACGGGATGACCTTCACACCCCTGATGCTGGCTGCATCTTCCCAACAGGTTGGGAAGACCCTCTACCCCCCGCCTGCATGCTCAAGGGGGTAGAGGTCTGAGGCTCCATGTATGAATGGAGCCTCCTTCACAGACGTTTCCTTAGCCCAGGCAGGTGATATGAACCTGGGCTGGTGAAAAAAGGAAACTCCCTCCATCCTGGGTGTGGTCCTCACAAATCAGACACAGCAGCAGCACTCAGACACAACCTCCCTCCTCATTAGTCACTGCTGGTACTCTTTTAATAAAAAATATAAAACATTACAAAATATACAATATTTGCAAAACACAACAAAAAAAATGTATGTACATTTCTGTACATCAAAATTAATTTACCCAGCCTGACCATTCTTACATACATCCCCATGCATACATAACTATAATCCCATACTCATTCATACACACACCTATACCCCCCAACCCCAAGGAAACATAACTATAACACTATATACAGCATACTTATTATAACATACTCTTATAACCTTGTGCCAACCAATGGCCCCCTAAAAACCAAAATCACCACATATATAAAACAAAATGAATAATAATCACACTAATAATAGAAATAACAAAATAATAATAATAAACTCTAAAAAATAAAAAATTACCATCCCATGGTGCACTTACTTCAGTGCATTATGTAAATGAAAAAAAAGTACAAAACCCTCAAAAAAATAATGATTTTTTTTTTTAAATGATTTTTTATTTTAGATTTTTTATTTTTTTTTTAATTTAATTTAACTTATCCACATTCATGCCTAACCTTATACATACTAACTTTTTCATCACCACCCATCACCTCCCCTGACCAGCATCACGCCTCATGTCCTCCCATGTCCGCATAGTTCGGATGCTGGCCCCCAACACCCAACACACCGACCCAGCCCGATCCAACGTCACATCTCCTCTTCACGTCCACGTAGTCCAGAATCAGGCTGGGCACACCCCCAGGCCCCCCACCTATGTACTGCCCATCTTACCTCAACATTCACACAAACCCATGCATACACCTATACACCATTCAAATCATAACAGACACATAACTATAACCAAATAGCATACTATATACATAAACCCGAAAACCTAAGTTTGGCCGCTTGTAAACCCTTTTTCTGTCTCCAAAAGCTCAAAACAAACACCTACTTGTGCTTACTCAGCCCATCAACAGAGGGGAAGGAGAGGAAAGCCCCCCTAGAGCACCAGCCCAGAGGCCAAAGCCACCCCCAACCACCACCCCGGTCCCTATCGCTAAACCTATCCAGCTTCCCTATCTCTATCCCTTATTACTTTATAAACTAATCTGTCCCTCCGGCTGTCCCTCATTCTGCCCCTATCACTATTTCACGGTGTCATGGCCAGGTGTAGACCCCTACCCCCAGTCTAATACCCAGGGGCACCCCCTCCCCTCCCCCTAAAGGTTGGTTCGACCTAAGGCACCTAAAATTAAAGCCCCTCCAAAGTCGAGAGGCCTTGGATGCACCCAGTCTCTCAACCTCCAGAGACCGGACCTTCACCAGGTCACCCATGATATTCCTACACACCTCGTCCTCCAGGAGGATTTTAAACTGAGTCGACACGAAACACAAAAATACCTGATCACTAAACTAACTAAAAAATAAGTGCAATGATCCCTTCCACCCAGTTCTCCGAATGCCCCATAGGCCCAACCAGCGTAAGGAGAGGTTAGTCAGACCGGGCCAACCGATGGAAGCTCCCACCCGTTTGTAAACCTCTTCATTGAAGGGACACCGAAGCAAGAAATGGTCCATGCTTTCCAGCGTGTCACCGCACTCCTCCCGAGGACAACCTCTTTCATCTGAGTTTCTATACTTCAGATTGCCCCTTACATACAGCCTCCATGGAAGCAGCGCCAAGCCAGATCCTAAAACTTCTGGGGAATCCTCACAGAGTTTAAAAGTTTAATCCCACCACGAGGTCTCTACTTGGGCAGTTCCTGAGCGCCAGGGGCTTCTGAAAGCAGGTCAACAAGACCTTTCTGTCAAGAAATTTTCTCGACATGGTCTTGATCTCCCTCGCCTCCAGACCCCACCGACGAACAACCTTCAGAACCGGGGCGGCATGAGTCGGGAGGTGCCCATGGGGTGCACGCAGGTCTTTCGCTTGGCCTCCTGTCTCCCATTCCTGGAAGGTAGGCCGAAACCATCCCCTGCAGGAAGATATCCACAGAGAAGCCCTTTCTCTTTCAAAGAGGTTCGCCAAATTGATTTTAACCCCTTCCCGCATTTTCATGTACAGTTACGTGATGGGAGATGGTGTTTTCATGCAATACCACGTAATTGTACGTGAAGGAGATGGAGCTGGCTCAGGAGCTGAGCCAGCGACATAACGACCGTGTGACAGCTGTATGTTAAAGCTGGCACCCTAAGGTATCGGCCAGGACTGGAGCTAGCCTACGATCCAACCGATTAACCCCTCACATGCTGCGTTCAATAGAGATCGCAGCATGTGAGGAGTTTATAGCCACCGGCACCCCAGCAACATGATCGCTGGGTTGCCGGTGGCTGCAAAGGCGATCGGAGGCCCAATACCTCCCGGTCTGCCAGCAACGAAATCCTCCTATGACCCGTCGTCGGCGGGGCCCAAAAGGCTTCCGGTACCATCGGCAAGATGGCACCGGCTCAGCTTCCGGCTCACAAGCTGAGCCAGCGTCATCAGCAGTGGGTGTCCGCTGTATGTTACAGCGGACATCCCACTGTAAAGGCAGGAAACGGAGCTAGCTCTGATTTCTGTCATTAACCCCTTCAATGCAGCGATCCAATGCAATCGCTGCATCAAAGTGGTTTGTATGAAATCGGCAGCCTGCCAAGCGATGGCAAGGCTGGCGACTGTTACTATGGCAACAGTATGCTTAACAATGGCTTCCTATCTGCCATTACGGAAGCCGATTAGGCCCCGCCCAGTTCTAAAAAATTGCACTACATAGGTAGTGCCAATGTATTAGAACATCAAACAAACAGTTGGAGCTTCAAGTCCCCTAGTGGGACTAAAGAAAAGTGTAAAAAAAAAGTGCAAAAAAAGAAAAAATAAAAGTTGCCAAAAATACAATAAGGCTGGGTTCACACGACCTATTTTCAGGCGTAAACGAGGCGATTTACACCTGAAAATAGGGCAACAATACGTCGGCAAACATCTGCCCATTCATTTGAATGGGTTTGCCGAAGTACTGTGCCGACGACCTGTCATTTACGCGTCGTCGTTTGACAGCTGTCAAACGACGACGCGTAAATTGACTGCCTCGGCAAAGAAGTGCAGGACTCTTCTTTGCAACGAAATTTGAGCCGTTGTTGATTGAAGTCAATGAAGAGCAGCTCAAGATTACGGGCGTCAAAGACGCTTCGCAATAATGCGAGGAGGAGCTTTTACGTCTGAAACGACACAGCTGTTTTCTCCTGAAAACAGTCTGTCTTTTCAGACGTAAAAGCCAGTTCTCGTTTGCACATACCCTTAAAGTTTCAAGCAATAACATAAAACGCAATCGCCCTTTTTCCCTTATCAAGTCTTTTATTATTGAAAAAAATAATAAAGACATACATATTTGGTATCGCTGCGATCGTAACGATCTGAGCTATAAATATATTATGTTATTTATTCCGCACAGTGAACGCCGTAAAAAAAAAAACAAACTAAAAGATACTAAAAGATACTGACATACTTGCTATTTTTTGGTCACTTTTCTTCCAAAACTTTAAATAAAAAGTGATCAAAAAGTTGCATGTACCCAAAAATGGTACCTATAAAAACTATAATTCTTCTCGCAAAAAACAAGCCCTCAGCTCCTGCGATGAAAAAATTAAAAAGCTGTGGCTCACACAACTTGGCGACAAAAAAAATCCATTCTCTTTACAAAAGTTATTTTATTGTGCAAAAAGTTGTAAAACATAAAAAAGTGCTTGACTAGCCTAAGTAGAGTCATGTGCTGATTAACCATTTTACCTTTATTCCCCTTTTTTCGCCCCCTTCCCAATAAAGATACGTGACAACCGAGGTTGGATGTGAAATGGCCACAGCAGCCGTTTATTTATTTAACATTGATTAAATGCAATTTAATCCGAAACATTCAAATAACTCTTTTAGGAATTCGACCAGAGAATTCCTACTATAATTCACATGACTCAACATGGGTCAATTAACACTAAACAGAGCAGGGGAAGTCCTTGAAGCCATTTTTCCGATTTCCTTTAAATTAGCCATCTGCAAACCACCACCAACTATTTACCTCCAGCTGTAAACCAGCTCGGAAGCACCGCTCACCCCTGTAGATGGCTCCAACCACCAGAAGACCACTTCAAAGGGATAACACCCTATGAAGTCTTCAAATGATCTACCATTTTTTGGGGGACGCATACCCCCGTTGCGACCCCCCCAACATTTTGTACTGACCAACCTCAAGGCTCCCCCCGCCAGCTGCCATGACACCCGGACCTGCTTAAAAGAAATAAAACAAAACACAAGTTACATAAGCATACATCAAAAGCACAAGAAACAGATAAACCCACACCCCAATCCCATAAATGGAACCTAATTCAGGGCGGGTGGGTGGAAGCTAAGTTTTTTGCTTGTTTCTCCTCCCGCTTCTTCCGGCTCAATGCCGAAAACAGCGGGAGGAACAGTTACCACACCCTGGCTCCTCCCATCTCTCCCTCCTCCCTCACCTAACCTGTCCTTCCTATTGGCTGAACCCTCCCTCCTACGGCAGTCATGGAGGCTTCCCGTTAAGCCCTCCGTGCTGCCGTCCAGCCTCTGCTATAAATTAGGTATCGCCAGAATCGGACTGACCCACAGAATAAAGGTAACATGTAATTGATAACGCCTGGTGAACGCTGTATAAAAAAAAAACTAAAAAACTATGCCAGAATTGCTGTTTTTTGGTCACCGTGCCTCCCAAAAAATAAAGGATAACAAGTGATCAAAAAGTCGCATGTACCCCAAAATGGTACCAATAAAAGCTCGTCCCGCAAAAAAAAAAACGCCTTCATACCACTACGTCTATGAAAAAATAAAATTAGTTAAGGCTCCAATAAGTCAGGAAAGAAAAAATATGCAGTTGTGCCGACCCGAGGGGAACATTTCTTCTGTTTCAAGTGGCGAATTATCAAGGCCCCTAAAATAAGGGAACCAGGAAGGGGAGAGCCCAAGCATATCTGCTTGAAGCGAGGGTGCCCGTATTATACCAGGACAACACTTTCCCGGCAAAATTCCCCAAACTGCAAAGATGCCGAGTGTGGACCAAAAGGGGAATAAGTAAGGACCATTTATTAGTGAGACACCGGCCTGTGCAGAAAGGATTGTGTCACAGCGTAACACACATCTATGGATTATTTTATTGTTTTTTTTACCCCATTATTATACCACCTGACTATGCCCCTTATATACTCCGCCGAGCTTACATGTACCCCCTACATTATAAACGGAAACACCAGTAAAAGTACAAACAAAACTACTGCCAAGCAAAATCCATGCTCCAAAAGCCAAATGGTGATCCTTCCCCTCTGAACCCTACAGCATGCCCAAACAGCAGTTTACTTCCACATATATGGCAGCGCCATACCCGGTAAAACCCTTTTAACAATTTTTTGGGTGTGTGTCTCCAGTGGCACAAGATGGGCACGACATATTTGGCACTGAAATAGCACATCTAGGGAAAAATTTTAATTTTACTTTGCATCATTTGCAGCGCAATCATTTATGGAAAAGACCTGTGGGGTGAAAATGCTCACTACACCCCTTAATAAATGCCTTGTGGGGTGCAGTTTTCAAAATGGCGTCACTTCTCAGGGGTTCCTTTTATTATTTCACATCAGAGCCACTGCAATTGTGAACCAATACTCTGTGAATCACCGAATTAGGCCTCAATTTTGCATGGTACTCTTTCACTCCTGAGCCCTGTCAAATGTTGAGGAAAAAGATTAGGGTCACATGTAGGCAGGGGCGTAACTAGGAAAGACTGGGCCCCATAGCAAACTTTTGACTGGGCCCCCCCCCCTCTGCTGGGTATCACACAACCCCCCCCCCCCTTGTAGATAGTGCCTCCCTATAGATTCCACCACACAGCGCCCCCCTATAGATAGCACCATACACAGCCCCCTGTAGATAACGCCATACAGCCCCCTCTGTAGATAACGCCATACAGACCCCCTCTGTAGATAACGCCATACAGCCCCCTCTGTAGATAACGCCATACAGCCCCCCCCCAAAAAAAAAAGCGGCCTATAGTTTGTCCTACAAAAGACATGCATCCCCTATCCACAGGATAGGGGATACATGTGTGATCGCTGGCAGCGATAAGGAGACCGAAAGTTCCCCGAAGTTCTCCATGACTAACCTCGGACTTCTGGCGTCTGCGCAGTTCAATAAAAATGAAAGGAGCGCTGGTCACGCATGCGCACAAGCACGACCGGTGCGCAAGTCATTTCCATGGAGCTGCAGACAGACTACGGAAGTCCGAGGTTTGCCATGGAGAACTTAGGGGGGACTTTCGGTCCCCCGTTCTCCTCATCGCTGGGCGTCCCAGCGATCCCACATGTATCCCTATCCTGTGGTTAGGGGATGCATGTCTTTTGTAGGAACAACCCCTTCAGTGGCGTCTCGCTGTAGCAGCCATAGCGGCTGCTAGCGGAGCCTGCGGCCATGGGAGGGGCCGTGCCGGCGGGTGGCACGGGCCCCCTCATGCTGCAGGCCCCGTAGAAGTCGCTACGGCTGCTATAGCGGTAGTTACGCCACTGCGCATAGGTTTGTACGGCGTAAAACTACAGCTCCCAGCATGGCCGAAACAATGATAAGGATATGCTGGGAGATGCGGTTTCACAAAAAAAAATCATACCACCATCATCTCGCTGCAGATCATACAGTGACTACAATACTGATTAGAGGCAGAATAAACATTTACATTAAGTGACTCACCGGTGACGTCTCAGATTCTAGTTCTTTTCTTCTCACTCCGGTTCAGACATCTATGATGGATTTCTCCCGGCCATGACCCATTTCTGCAGTTTTCCGTTTAGATGTCTTCAGCTTCTCACTTTTAAAACATTTCTGCACCTGTAAACAAAGTTAAAATTCTCAACACCTCTAAATATAACTGTCTCACACACACAACATGCCCCCTGTAGATAGTGACCTACATAGAAGCCCCTGTAGATAGTGCCCACATATGGACTCCAGAGCTGCAAGGCAATAGTGCTAACCACTGAGCCACCGTGCTGCCCTACATATAGCTTCCCCTATAGTTAGTGCTCCACGTATAGCCCACCTCTGTAGATATTGTCCCACATATAGCCCACCCCTGTAGACTGCGCACTACATATAGCCACCCTGTTGCTAGTGCCCCACAGGTAACCCACCCCTGTATATAGTGTCCCACACATAGCCCACCCCTATAGAAAGTACCCTAAAAAATAGCTCCCCTATAGATAGTGCTCTACATATAGCCCACCCCTGTATAGTGTCTCACATATACTGCCCCACATATAGACCCCCCTGTAGATAGTGGCCCACATCCCCACATACAGACCTCCCCTGTAGCTAGTGCCCCACATATAGACCCCCCCCTGTATATAGTGGCCCACATATAGACCCCCCTGTATATAGTGGCCCCCACCCCCACATATAGACCCCCCTGTAGCTACTGCCCCACATATAGACCCCCCTATATATAATAGCCCACATAAAGACGACCCCCCCTGTAGATAGACCCCCCCCCCCCACTATAGATAATGCCATTCACATTTTTATGAGGAAAAAAATATATAAAGTTGACATACTCACATTCTCTGGTTCCCACGCTGTTCACTGGCGATGCAGACATGCTCTCTTCTGAGCATGTCTGCAGGAGCTGAACGAGCGTCCTCCAATGACGCTGATTGGCGGGGCAGAATGACTTGCCCCGCCAATCAGCACCTTCCAAGCATGGAAGCGGCGCGATGATGTCATCGCGCCGCTAGCCAATCAGTGTCATTGTAAGGCACTGGATGGTCAGGCACGGAACATGCCCGGCCATTCAGTGCTAATACATGTATTTGGCTGCCGCTAGCACCGGGGCCCCCTCCGGTGCTAGCGACACCTACAGGCATGAGAGTGCCTGTGTAAGGCTCGTTGGCGCGGGCCCCACAGTAGCGGTGCTACCCCTGTAGCAGCCATAACGGCTGCTAGCGGCGCCACCGGGCATTTGGGAGGGCGTGTCGGCTGGCGGCACGGGCCCCCTCAAGCCCCGGGCCCCGTAGCAGCCGCTACTGCTGCTACCGCGGTAGTTACGCCACTGCATGTAGGGTGTTTCTAAAACCGGGAAACACAGCATATTAACCCCTCCCCGCCGCAGCCCTTTTTTCAGATTTTCATTTTCGTTTTTTCCGTCGATATAGTCCTATGAGGGCTTGATTTTTGCGGGACGAGTTGTAGGTTTCCGTTGCATCATTTATTGTGCTATATAATGAAGTAGAAAATGGGAAAAAAAGTTATTTGTGGGGTAGAAAATGAAAAAAACAGCGATTCCTCCATGGTTTTTTGTGCGTAGTTTTTTTGACGGAATTCACTGTGCAATTAAAACAACATGTTAACTTTATTTTTTGGGTCAATACGATTACGGCGATACCAAATATATATAGTTTTTTCTATATTTTACTACTTTTACAAGTAAAAACCTAAGTGTAAAAAATAAAATGTATTTTGTGTCGCCAAATTCCGAGAGCCGTAACTTTTTTATTTTTCCGTCGATTAAGTGGTATGAGGGCTTATTTTTTGCGGGATAAGCTGTAGTTTTTAATAATACCATTTTGGTGTACATGCAACGTTTTGATCACGTTTTATTTCATTTTTTGTGGGAGATTAGTTGACCAAAAAAATAGAGGCTCTGGCGTTCACCGTGCGGGTTAAATAATGATATATTGTAATAGTTCAGACTTTTACGGACGCGGCGATACCAATTAAGTTTTTTTTTTTTTTTACTATGCTCTAGGGCAAGGGCGTAGCTAGGGGGGGCAGGCGGGGCATGTGTCCCAGATGCAACTACAACGGAAGGAAGGGGGGGCGCCGACCAGGGGAGTGGAGGCATGTGCCCTCCGGGCCGATACCCCCATAGACATTTAGTGCCATGGGCAGCACATGGGACAGGAGTGGGAGCTGTGTAATGTATGCACGATGTTCTCCTGCACAGGCAGAGCGTGTGTGTGTGTGCTCCGGGCAGCTGCATTATACGTCACATGTGACGTCATATAATGCAGCCAGCCATACACTCTGCCTGTGAGGAGAACACCATTGAAGTGTTCAGCTCCAGCTAGCAGACAGACAAGCAGGGAGGATGGAGGAAGAGAGGGATGGGGAGGAGCAGTCTTATCCACAGCTATTCTCCTGCCTGCAACGTGTGACCCCTCATAACATGAAGATCCCACTACGGAGCTCCGAACTGATAAGTACAGCTGTGTATGTGCAAGTAGGGGGAGGTGTGTGTGGAGGTGTGTGTGGAGGTGTGAGTAGAGGTGTGTGTGTGTGTGTGTGTGTGTGTGTGGAGGTGTGTGTGTGTGTGTATGTCTGTGTGTAGGTGTGTGTGTGGAGGTGTGTGTGTGTGTGTGTGCGTATGTGTGTGTGTAGGTATGTGTGGGGAGGTGTGTGTGTGTGTGTGGAGGTGTGTGCGTGCGTGTGTCTGTGTGTGTGTGGAGGTGTGTATAATTGTGTGTGTGTGTGGAGGTGTGTGTGTCGCGCGCGTGTGTGTATGTGTGTGTGTGCGTGTGCGTGTGGAGGTGTGTGTGTGTGTGTGTGTGTGTGTGGAGGTGTGTGTGAGTGAAGGTGTGTGTTTGTGGGGAGGTGTGTGTGTGGAGTTGTGTGCTTGTGGAGGTGTGTGTGTGTGTGTGTGTGTGTGTGGAGGTGTGTGGAGGTGTGTGGAGGTGTGCATGTGTGTTTGTGTGTGGAGGTGTGTGTGTGGAAGTGTGTGTGTGGAGTTGTGTGTGTGTGTGTGTGTGTGTGGGTGGAGGTGTATCTGTGGTGGAGGTGTGTGTGTGTGTCTGTGGAGGTGTGTTTGTGCGTGTCGAGGTGTGTGTGGAGGTGAGTGTGTGTGTGTGTGGAGGTGTGTGTGTGTCGCGCACGCGCGCGCGCGCGCGTGTGTGTGTGTGTGTGTGTGAGTGTGTTGAGGTGTGTGTGTGGAGGTGTGTGGAAGTGTGTGTATGGAGGTGTGTGTATGTGTGTGTATGGAGGTATGTGTATGTGTTTGTGGAGGTGTGTGTGGAAGTGTGTGGAGGTGTGTGTGTGTGTGTAGGTGTTTGTGTGTGGAGGTGTTTGTGTGCAGAGGTGTGTGTGAGTGGAGGTGTGTGTGTGTATGTGGAGTTGTGTGTTTGTGGAGGTTTCTGTGTGTGTGTGTGTGTGTGTGTGTGTGTGTGTAGAGGTGTTTGTGTGTGGAGGTGTG
Organism: Rhinoderma darwinii; assembly: GCF_050947455.1. NCBI lineage: Eukaryota > Metazoa > Chordata > Amphibia > Anura > Rhinodermatidae > Rhinoderma > Rhinoderma darwinii. The sequence goes on from NW_027461779.1 coordinate 231,339, forward strand.
TGTGTGTGTGTGTGTGTGTGTGTGTGTGGAGGTATGTGTGGAGGTGTGTGTGTATGGAGGTGTGTGTGGAGCTGTGTGTGGAGGTGTGTAAAGGTGTGTGGAGGTGTGTTTGTGTGTGTGTGTGTGTGTGTGTCTGTGGAGGTGTGTGTGTGGAAGTGTGTGTGTATGGAGTTGTGTGTGTGTGTGTGTGTGTGTGGAGGTGTGTGGAGGTGTGTGTGTGTGTGTGTGTGTGGAGGTGTGGAGGTGTGTGTGTGTGAGTGGAGGTGTGTGGAGGTGTGTGGAGTTGTGTGTTTGTGGAGGTGTGTGTGTGTGTGTGTGTGTGTGTGTGTGTGGAGGTGTGTGTCTGTGTGTGTGTGGAGGTGTGTGTGTGGAGGTGTTTGGAGGTGTTTGGGGGTGTGTGTTTGTGTATGTGTGTGTGTATAGAGGTGTGTGTGGAAGTGTGTGTGGAGGTGTGTGTGGAGGTGTGTGTGGAGGTGTGTGTGTGTGTGTGTGGAGGTGTGTGTGTGTGTGTGTGTGTGTGTGTGTGTGTGGAGGTGTGTGCGTGTGTGTGTGTGTGGAGGTGTGTGTGTGGAGGTGTGTGTGTGGAACTGTGTGTGTGGAGGTTTGTGTGTGTGGAGGTGTGTGTGTGTGTGGAGGTGTGTGTGTGTGTGTGTGTGTGTGTGCGTTTGTGTGGAGGTGTGTGTGTGTGTGGAGGTGTGTGTGGAGGTGTGTGAGTGTGTTTATAAATCGTTTTTGTGTCGGAGGTGTGTGAGTATGCATATAAATAAGTTGGGTGAGGGGATTCTGTATAATCTGTTTTAGTGGGGAGGAAGGATTTGACTGTATAGCCTCATGCACACTTCCGTCGGCCGTTGTACTGCCGCTAATGACGGTTTCCGTGAATCACGGACCTCACACGGATGGCTTCCGTGTACAGTCCGTTGTTTCACGGACCAAATCAATGCAAATGCAGAGACTGTTCCGTCAAAAACGGGCAGAAGTAGGACCTGCCCTATTTTTGAGGGAACGGCGGCACGATTGAGTTAAAACAATGGAAGTGTGCATGGACCTATTGAAATAAATTTGTCAGGGTGCTATCAGTTCAAACAACGGATAGCACCCTGATGAAAAAAACTGAAGTGGGCATGAGGCCCAAGGCCTCAAGCACACAACCGTTGCCATTTATACGGCTTCATATCACGGATCCGCAAAACAAGGACCGCACATAGAACTATACTGCTTGTAAAATGTACAAATGGCTTTATGCTCCAGTTACATTAAAATAAAAGTGAAAAAAAAGTTACACCTCATTGATTGGTTGATTAAGCAAACATTGTGAGTGGGAAGGAGATGTCGGGAAAGAGTTTGGGGGGGGGGGGGCGCCAAGGTGAATCTTTGCCCCGAGTGCAGGAGAAACTAGCTACGCCTCTGTCTAGGGGGAAAATGGGGAAATGTTTTTTTTTTGCACTTTTAATTTTTTTCTTTTTTTTTTACATAAAAAAAAAAACTTTGTTTAACTCATTTTTACTTTTTTTTATTAGTCCCCCTAGGTGACTTCAACCAGCGATCGTCAGATCGCTTGCACAATATACTGCAATACTAATGTAAGTACTTATGTAAGGGCTCAATAGATGCACAAAGACGGCGGACCTGGGGGCCTTCATTAGGCCCCCAGGCAGCCATAGAAACCATCGCCCCACCCCCGCGCGATTGCGTTGCGGGGGGCGCAATGAGCTGTTAGAGGGGGTCGCCCCCCTCTTTCTAATGAGTTAAATGCTGCGGTTGCTATTGACCGCAGCATTTAACGAGATAAACGAGCGGGATCGGACTCGAGCGAGATGCCGCTCTTTACTCTGTAACATACAGCAAACACTGGCATCGTATGGAGCGGGTTCACTCTGTGAACTCGTTCCATACTTCCCCTACCCAACTTTGGCGTATGGATACGTCAAATGTCGGGAAGGGGTTAATTAGAGAGCTGTCTTGTTATAGTGGCACAAGCTGGGCACCACATATTGGCATATCTATAGAAAAAAATCCCATTTTCACTCTGAAACATCGAGTGCACACTAATTTTTGCAAAACACCGGCAGGGTTAACATGCTCACTTCACCACTAGCTGAATACCTTGAGAGGTGTAGTTGCCAAAATGGGATCACTTCTGGGGGGGTTTCCACTGTTTTGGACCCACAGGGGCTTTGCAAATGCGACATAGCGACCAGAAACCAATCCAGCAAAATCTGCATTTCAAAATCCAAATGCCGCTCCTTCCCTTGTGAGCCCTACTGTGTGCCCAAAGAGCAGTTTATGACCACAAATGGGGTATTGCCATACTCGGAAGAAATTGCTTTAGAAATGTTGGGGTTCTTTTTTTCCTTTATTTGTTGAGAAAATGAAAAATTTTGAGCTAAATCTATGTCTTTTTATTTTCACTGCCCAATTCTAATAAATTCTATGAAAAACTTGTGGGGTCAAAATGCTCACTACACCCGTAGATGAATTCCTCAAGGGGTGTAGTTTCCTAAATAGAGTTAGTTTTTGGGTGTTTTCACTGTTTTGGTCCCTCAGGGGCTTTGCAAATGTGACATGGCCTCTGCAAATCATTCCTGCTAAATTTGAGCTCCAAAAGCCAAATGGCGCTCTTTCCCTTCTAAGCCCTGCTGTGTCCAAACAGCCATTTTCAACCACATTGTTTTATTCTGGAGAAATTGCTTTACAAATTTTGCAGTGCCTTTTCTCCTTTAGTCCTTGTGTAAATGAGAAAAAATTAGCTAAACCTACATTTTCTTTGAAAAAATGTAGATTTTCATTTTCATCACCTACTTCCAATAATTTCTGCAATAAACCTGTGGGGTCAAAATGCCCACTATACCCCTAGATAATTTCTTTGGTGGATGTAGTTTCCCAAATGGGGTCACTTTTAGTGGTGCCCTTCAAACATGGTGCCTAAAATATATTCTAACAAAAAGAAGGCCCAAAGAATCCACGCTAGGGCCACATGTGGGATATTTTCTAACTCTGCAGAACCTGGGCAATAAATATTGAGTTGCATTTTTCTGGTAATACTTTCTGAAAAAAAACATGAAATTTGTAAATGTCACCTCTATTTTGCTTTAATTCCTGTGAAACGTCTAAAGGGTTAAGAAACTTTCTAAATGCTATTTCGAATACTTTGAGGGGTGAAGTTTTTAAAATAGGATGACTTATTGAAGGTTTCTAATATATGAGGGACTCAAACCCACTTCACATCTGAACTGGCCCCTGTATAAATAGCCTTTTTAAATTTTCTTGAAAATGTGAGAAATTGCTGCTAAAGTTCTAACCTTGTAACTAGAGATGAGCGAACTTATCAAAAGTTCGGTTCGGCTAGTTCGCCGAATTTCACAAAAAAGTTCGGTTCGGACCGAACTAGTTCTGACCGAACCTGTCACTTACGTGCGCCGAGCATGCTACTGTCCAGGGTGCTGATAGAGTTAATGGGCTGCACTAACTCTTTCAGCAACCTTCACAGTACATGCTCGGCGCGCGGAAAATACCATTTAAATGTAATAAAAAAATAAAAATTATACGTTCGTACTTACTTTCCTCCTGTCCGGCCTCCAGCGATGACGTTTCATCCCTTTCGCCGCTGCAGCCAATCACAGGCTGTAGTGGCGGTCACGCACGTCAGGATGACGCTTCATCCCACGTGACCGCCTCTGCAGCCAATCACAGGCTGCAGCGGCGACATGAATGAAACGTCATCGCTGGAGGCCGGACAGGAGGAAAGTAAGTATGAACGTATTATTATTATTTTTTGGCATGTATGTATGTTGGCATGTATGTATGTATGTATATCTGTGCATGTATGTTTGCATGTATGTTGGCATGTATGTATATATGTGCATGTTTGTATGTATATTTGCATGTATATATTTGCATGTATGTATTTTTGCATGTATGTTGTCATGTATGTATGTATGTATGTAGTCATGTATGTATATATGTGCATGTGTGTATGTATATTTGTATGTATGTTTGCATGTATGTTTGCATGAATGTATGTATATTTGCATGTGTGTATATATATATATATATATGTATGTATGTTGTCATGTATGTATGTATGTTGTCATGTATGTATATATGTGCATGTATGTTGGTATGTATATATGTGCATGTGTGTATGTATGTATATTTGCATGTATGTATGTTGTCATGTATGTATGTATATATGTGCATGTATGTTTGCATGTATGTTGGCATGTATGTATACATGTGCATGTTTGTATGTATATTTGCATGTATATATGTTTGCATGTGTGTATGTATGTTTGCATGTATGTATGTTTGCATGTATGTATGTTGTCATGTATGTTTGTATGTATGTTGTCATGTATGTATGTATATATGTGCATGTATGTATGTTTGCATGTTTTTATTTTTGCATGTATGTTTGCATGTATGTTTATATATGTGCATGTATGTAATTATGTTTGCATGTATTTATGTTTGCATGTATATTTGTGCATGCTTGTATATATGTATGTATGTATCTTTGCATGTTTGTTTGTATGTATGTATGTTTTCATGTGTGTGTGTGTATGCATGTATGTATGATAGTTTGCATGTATATATGTCTGTATGGCCATGTATGATACTGTCTGCTGGCGCCCTGTATCTAAGTCAACTTCGCGGCAGGCTTCTATACATGGTATAACAGTCAGTATCACACATTAAACTGAATCTAAGCCTACAACATGTTTTATTTCATTATTTTATTTTTTTACAGGTTTGGTGTTTGGACTACGTCGGTTTCGAGGACTACTTCGATGACGGTTTTTTTTCTACAATAAAATGGTTAATGAGGGTTGTGTTGGGGGTGCTTTATTTCAATAAAATATTTTATCTATATCTTTGTCTTTTTCTTTTCAAATTTTATTATTACCACTTTAGTAATGGCCGCTGTCTGAGTGACAACATCCATTACTAATGCGAGGCTTAGTGTTAGCCGGTGCAGAGGCTAACACTAACCACCATTATTACCCCGGTACCCAAAACCACCAGGGGTGCCGGGAAGAGCCAGGTACCATCCAGTACCCGACCATCTGTTGTGATGGTCGGGCCCTGGGGCGGCCGCAGGCTGGTATTATGAGGCTGGGAAGGGCCAAAAACAGTGGACCTTCCCACCCTTGTAATGCTAGGCTGCTGCTGCTGTGTTGTATCTGGCTGGTTATAAAAGTGGGGGGGGACCCCACGTCATTTTTTTAAATTATTTATTTATTTACATTTTTTTTTTAAAAAAGACATGGGGTTCCACCCAATTTATCATAACCAGCCACATACAACACAGTGTTATTAGCCTGGGAATGGACAAAACCAGTGGCCCTTCCCACCCATGTAATGCCAGACTGCTGCAGCCTTGTATATGGCTGGTTATTAAAAATGTGGGGGACCCGTCTATTGCTAAATTTGTTAAATTCCAAAAAAAAACGACGTGGGGGTCCCCCCCATTTTTATAACCAGCCCGATACAACACAGCAGCAGCAGCCTAGCATTACAAGGGTGGGAAGGTCCACTGATTTTGGCCCTTCCCAGCCTCATAATACCAGCCTACGGCCGCCCCAGTACCCGACCATCACAACAGATGGTTGGGTACTGGATCGTACCAAGCTCTTCCCGGCACCCCTGGTGGTGGTGGGTACCGGGGTAATAATGGGTGGTTAGTGCTAGCCTCTGCACCGGCTAACACTAAGTACCGCCTTAATAATGGACGCTGTCAATCAGCCAACTGCCATTATCTAGGCACTAATAAAGTTTGAAAAAAAAAACACAAAGACAATTCTTTTTTATTGAAATAAGAAATCCCCAACAAAACCCTCGTTAACCATTTTATTAAAATTTGAAAAAACGCAGATCTACGCAGTAGTCCAACGAATCGTAGATGTAGTCCAATCGGTACATCAAAATCTGCAACAACATAAAAAAACAGTTATCAATGTGAACAATACCAATACTTCTACTCACCTACACACATATATACACGCACACACAAACAAACAACCATACACAGACACACACATATATACACAAACACAACAAGATATACACACACACATAAACAGACAAACACACACATATACACGAACTCACACATATACAAACAAAAACACACATATCCAAACACACACACACACAGTTATACACACATACACGAACACATATACAAACAAAAACACACATACCCAAACACACATATACACAAACACATATACACAAACACACCCATATATACACACAAACACACACCCATATACACAAACACATATACACAAACACACCCATATATACACACAAACACACACCCATATACACACATATACACATATACAAAAACACACACAAACATCTACACACAAACATATACACAAATACACCCATATATACACAAACATATACACAAAACACATATACACAAACACACCCATATATACACACACACATATAAAAACAAAAACAGACAAAGTCACATACCCAAACACACATATATACACAAACACACACATACACAAACACGGTTTCTTTTAAATGCTGCTGGGGAACCCGCTCGATCCACTATATACGGCTGCGCTACAGTGCAGCATTTAAAAGAAACAGGATCCTGACCTGTCCATAGAGTTTAAGGCAGCACAGAGTATTTCAGGAGATGAGCGTGCAGATTCAGTGCTGCTGCGAACTCTGCTCTTACCATTACGTAGCTCTCAGTCTGTTACCTCTCCTCCACTCCTGTCCTCCAGAACACCTTCACATGATTGGCAAGTCACCACGTAATGGTAAGAGCAGAGTTCACAGCAGCACAGAGTATTTCAGGAGATGAGCGTGCGGATCTTGTGCGGGGTGGTGACTTGCCAATCACGTGAAGGTGTTATTGAGGACAGGAGTGGAGGAGAGGTAACAGACTGAGCTACGTAATGGTAAGAGCAGAGTTCACAGCAGCACTGAATCTGCACGCTCCTCTCCTGAAATACTCTGTGCTGCTGTGAACTCTGTTCTTACCATTACGTAGCTCAGTCTGTTACATCTCCTCCACTCCTGTCCTCTATAACACGTTCACATGATTGGCAAGTCACCACCACGCACAAGATCCGCACGCTCATCTCCTGAAATACTCTGTGCTGCTGTGAACTCTGCTCTTACCATTACGTGGTGACTTGCCAATCATGTGAAGGTGTTCTTGAGGACAGGAGTGGAGGAGAGATAACAGACTGAGAGCTACGTAATGGTAAGAGCAGAGTTCACAACAGCACTGAATCTGCACGCTCATCTCCTGAAATACTCTGTGCTGCCTTAAACTCTGTGGACAGGTCAGGATCCTGTTTCTTTTAAATGCTGCACTGTAGCGTAGCCTTATATAGTGGATCGAGCGGGTTCCCTAGCAGCATTTAAAAGAAACAGGATCCTGACCTGTCCACAGAGTTTAAGGCAGCACAGATTATTTCAGGAGATGAGCACGGGCAGCCGTTCGTTTTTCCGAGCCGTGCTCCCATCATGCACACGACCGTAAAAACACCCGTTATTGCGGGTCGTAATTACGACCCGCAATAACGGGCTCATAGACTTCTGTTACCCACGGGTACCTTTCCGTATTCTCACGGGAAGGTGCCCGTGCCGTTAAAAAAATAGAACATGTTCTATTTTACGGGCCGTGCTGCTATAATTATAATGACAGCACGGTTCGCAAAAGCGGCCAGCTGCCCGTGGCCGGCCGGCCGTGCTCGTACTTACGAGTCGTAATTACGAGCACGGCCCGTAAAATAAAAAAATAGAACATGTTCTATCTTTTTAACGGCACGGGCACCTTCCCGTGAGAAAACGGGAAGGTACCCGTGGCTAACAGAAGTCTATGGGCCCGCTATTTCGGGTCGTAATTACGACCCGTGATAACGGGTGTTTTTATGGTCGTGTGCATGAGGCCCCGTAATGATGGGTGGCTACAGGTGTGCACCCGTCATTACGGCAGCGTTGCTAGGCGACGTCAGTAAGGGTATGTGCACACACACTAATTACGTCCGTAATTGACGGACGTATTTCGGCCGCAAGTACCGGACCGAACACCCTGCAGGGAGCCGGGCTCCTAGCATCATATTTATGTACGATGCTAGGAGTCCCTGCCTCTCCGTGGAACTACTGTCCCGTACTGAAAACATGATTACAGTACGGGACAGTTGTCCTGCAGAGAGGCAGGGACTCCTAGCATCGTACATAAGTATGATGCTAGGAGCCCGGCTCCCTGCACTGTGTTCGGTCCGGTACTTGCGGCCGAAATACGTCCGTCATTTACGGACGTAATTAGTGTGTGTGCACATACACTAAATAGTCACTGTTCAGGGTGCTGAAAGAGTTAACTGATCGGCAGTAACTGTTTCAGTACCCTGGACAGTGACTACCGATCACAGTACCTGTAAAAAAAAAGACGTTCATACTTACCGAGAACTTTCTGCTTCCTCCAGTCCGGTCTCCTGGCCGTTGCCTTGGTGACGCGTCCCTCTCGACATCCGGCCCGACATTCCTTGATGACGATGCAGCCTTGTGAGCGCTGCAGCCAATCACAGGCTGCCGCGGCCTCTGCAGCCAATCACAGGCTGCAGAGGCCTCTGCAGCCAATCACAGGCTGCCGCGTCAGAAAAGGTCGGACTGGAGGAAGAAGAGGGACTCGTCAACAAGACAACGACCGGGTACGTATGAAATGCTTTTTATTTTATTTTTAATCAGCAGCCTCTTTTCTCTATCAGTGATTGATAGAGATAAGTGGCTCCCGATTTGTATAATGTTTTTGACCGGGTTCGGTCAAAACGGGTTCGGCCGAACCCGGTGAAGTTCGGATTCGCTGCGAACCGAACTTTACCGGAAGTTCGGACCGAAACCGGGTTCGGTTGTCCCGGTTCGCTCATCTCTACTTGTAACGTCCTAGAAAAGTAAAAGGATGTTCAGAAGAACAATGCCAATCTAAAGTAGACATATGGGGGATGTTAATTAGCAACTATTTTGTGTGGTATAAATGCCTGTCGTACAAGCAGATACATTTAAATTTAGAAAAATGCTCATTTTTGCAATTTTTCGCTAAATTTTGGTGTTTTTCACAATTAAATACTGAATGTATGGAGCAAATTTTGCCAGTAATATAAAGTCCAATGTGTCATGACAAAACAGTCTCAGAATCCCTTGGATATGTAAAAGCATTCCGAAGTTATTACCACATAAAGTCAAACATGTCAGATTTGAAAAATGTGGCTCTGTCAGGAAGGTCAAAAGTGGCCAAAGGGGTCCCACCTCTGGGACCCGCACCTATCTTAAGAACGGGGCCCCCTAAACCATGTTCTACCTCTTTCTCGCTGCCTCCCGGCCATTTCCTGACTTCAATGTCGGGAGTTACAAAAAAAAGCATAGTTTGCTGAGTTACACTGTTTCCGTAAGTCCCATAGAACCGAATGGTAGTTACGGAAGCAGCGTAGCTCGCATGCTACGCTGCTTCCGTAACTGCCATTCACTACTATGAGAATTATGGAAAGTTACAGAGGGTGACTTCCATGAAGTCAGGAAGAGGCTGGGCGGTAGCAAGAGCAAATTTTCAAATTTCATTTTTTTTTGCAGAAATTCATTTTTAATCTATTTTTTTTGTAACACAGAAGTTTTTACCAGAGAAACGCAACTCAATATTTATTGCCCAGATTCTGCAATTTTTAGAAATATCCCACATGTGGCCCTAGTGCGGTAATGGACTGAAACACAGGCCTCAGAAGCAAAGGAGCACCCAGTGGATTTTGGGGCCTCCTTTTTATTAGAAAATATTTTAGGCACCATGTCAGGTTTCAAGGGCTCTTTCGGTGCCAAAACAGTGGAAATCCACCAAAAGTGACCCCATTTGGGAAACTACACCCCTTGAGGAAATTATCTAGGGGTATAGTGAGCATTTTGACCCCGCAGGTTTTTTGCAGAAATTATTGGAAGTAGGCCGTGAAAATAAAAATCTTCATTCTTTCAAAGATAATGTAGGTTTAGCTAATTTTTTCTAATTTCCACGAGGACTAAAGGAGAAAAAGCACCACAACATTTGTAAAGCAATTTCTCCCGAGTAAAACAATACCCCACATGTGGTTATAAACGGATGTTTGGACACACAGCGGAGCTTAGAAGGGAAAGAGCGCTATTTGGCTTTTGGAGCTCAAATTTAGCAGGAATGGTTTGCGCAGGCCATGTCGCATTTGCAAAGCCCCTGAGGTACCAAAACAGTGAAAACGCCAAAAAAGTGACTCCATTGAGAAAACTACACCCCTTGAGGAATCCATCTAGGGGTGTAGTGAGCATTTTGCCCCCATAGGTGTTTCATAGATTTTATTAGAATTGGGCAGTGAAAACAAAAAAAATCCTTTTTCTTCAATAAGACGTAGCTTTAGCTCCAAATTTTTAATTTTCTCAACAAATAAAGGAAAAAAAGAACCCCAACGTTTGTAAAGCAACGTCTCTGGAGTACGGCAATACCCCACACGTGGTCATAAAATGCTGTCTGGGCACACGGCAGGGCTCAGAAGGGAAGGAGCGCCAGTTGCTTTTGGTGTAGAGATTTTGCTGCATTTGGTTTGGTTTCTGGGCGCTATGTTGCATTTGCAAAGTCCCTGTGGGACCAAAACAGTGTATCCCCCCCAGAAGTGACCCCATTTTGGAAACAACACCCTCAAGGTATTCACCTAGGGGTGTAGTGAGCATGTTAACCCCACAGGTGTTTTGCAGAAATTCGTGTGCACACGATGTGGAGAATGAAAATGGTAATTTTTCCTTAGATACGCCAATATGTGGTGCCCAGCTTGTGCCACCATAACAAGACAGCTCTCAATTATTATGCGGTGTTTCCCTGTTTTAGAATCACCCTACATGTGGCCCTAATCTTTTGCCTGGACATTCGACAGGGCTCAGGAGTGAAAGAGTACCATGTAAAATTGAGGCCTAATTTGGCGACATATAAAGTATTGGTTCACAACTGCAGAGGCTTTGATGTGAAATAATAAAAGAAACCCCTGAGAAGTGACCCCATTTTGGAAACTGCACCCCTCAAGGCATTTATTAAGAGGTGTAGTGAGCATTTTCACCCCACGTGTCTTTTCCATAAACGATCGCGCTGCGGAAGGTACAAATTTAAATTTTTCCCTAGATATGCCAATTCAGTGTCAAATATGTCGTGCCCAGCTTGTGCCACTGGGGACACACACCCAAAAATTGTTAAAAGGGTTCTCCCGGGTATGGTGATGCCATATATGTGGAAGTAAACTGCTGTTTGGGCACACTGTAGGGCTCAGATGGGTGGGAGCGCCATTTGGGTTTTGGAGCGTGGAATTTGCTTGGTAATAGTTTTGTTTGGAGTATCACTGTTGTTTCCGTTTATAATGTGGGGCACATCTGAGCTGGGCAGAGTACATTAGGGGCATAGTCAGGTGGTATAATAATAAGGTAAAAAAAATAATAAAATGATCCATAGATGTGTATTACGCTGTGATCGATCCTTTCTGCACAGGCCGGTGTCGCACTGATAAATGTCCTTCCTTATGCCCCTTTTGGTCCACACTCCGCATCTTTGCAGTTTGGGGAATTTTGCCGGGAAAGTGTTGTCCTGGTATAATACGGGCACCGTCGCTTCCAGCAGATATGTTTGGGCCCTCCCCTTCCTGGTTCCCTAATTTTAGTGCCTTGATACATCGCCTTTTGAAACAGAAGAAATGTTCCCCTCGGGCCGGCACAACTGGATAATTTTCTTTCCTGAATCATTGGAGCCTTAACTTATTTTATTTTTTCATAGACGTAGTGGTATGAGGGCTCTTTTTTTACGGGACGAGCTGTAGCTTTTATTGGTACATATTGGGGTACAATCAACTTTTTGATCACTTGTTATCCTTTTTTGGGAAGCAAGGTGACAAAAAAAAAAGAAATTCTGCCATAGTTTTTTAGTTGTTTTTTTTTTATACAGCGTTCAACATGCGTTATAAACTACATGTTACCTTCATTCTGCGGGTCAGTACGATTCCGGCGATACCAAATTTATAGAACTTTTTTTATAACTTTTTGCACAATAAAATTACTTTTGGAAAGAGAATGTATTTTTTCTGTCGCCAAGTTGTGAGAGCCATAACTTTTACATTTTTTCGTCGATGCAGCTGTTTTTTGCGAGACGAGGTATAGATTTTATCGGTACCATTTTTGGATACATGCGACTTTTTGATCACTTTTTATTTCAATTTTTGGAAGACAGTGACCAGTAATTATGGCAGTGTTCTTGAGGTTTTTTTTTTACGGCGTTCACTGCGCTGGATAAATAACATAATATTTTTATAGTTCAGGTCGTTACGGTCGCAGCGATACCAAATATGTATGGCTTTATTATTTTTTTCTATAATAAATGACTTGATAAGTGAAAAAGGGCGATTGTGTTTTGTGTTATTATTTTAAACTTTTATTGTATGTTTTACAACTTTTATTTTTACTTTTTTACACTTTTTTTTTACACTTTTCTTTAGTCCCACTAGGGGACTTGAATGTCCAACTGTTTGTTTGATGTTCTAATACATTGCACTACCTATGTAGTGCAATGTATTGGAACTGTCAGTTGTTCACTGACAGCAAGCCGATCAGGCTCCGCCTCTGGGCGGGGCCTAATCAGCTTACGTAATGGCAGACATGAGCCCATTGTTAGGGCTCCTGTTGCCATAGTAACAGTCGCCAGCCTTGCCATCGCATGGCAAGGCTGCCGATTTTCTACAAACCTCTAGGATGCAGCGATCACAATGGATCGCTGCATCGAAGGGGTTAATGCCAGGAATCGGAGCTAGCTCCGGTTCCTGGTGATAGATCGGGGTGTCCGCTGTAACATACAGTGGACACCCACTGCTGATGACGCCAGCTCCGCTTCTGAGCCGGAAGCTAAGGCGGCGCCATCTTGCCGATGGTACCGGAAGCCTCCTGGGCCCCGCCGACGACGAGGCATAGGAGGATTCCGTTACAGGCTGATCGGGAGGTAAGCATTAGCCCTCCGATCGCCTTTGCAGCCACCGGCAACCCAGCGATCACGTTGCTGGGGTGTCGGTGGCTATAAACTCCTCACATGCTGCGATCTCTATTGAACGCAGCATGTGAGGGGTTAATCGGTCGGATCGGAGGCCAGCTCCGGTCCTGGCCGATACCTCAGGGTGCCAGCTGTAACATACAGCTGTCACCCGGCGGTGATGTTGCTGGCTCAGCTCCTGAGCCAGCTTCATCTCCATGATGTACAGTAACGTCAAAATGCGGTAAGACACCGGTTTTAATGACGTTAATATACGTGATCCGGCGGGAAGGGGTTGAAGTGTAACTAAACTACTAAAAAACTTCTGACATGTCATAGTGAAATGTCAGAAGTTTTGAACGGTGGGGGTCCGAGCACTGAGACCCCCATGGATCGCTATAACAAAGTGGCAGAAGGACCGCTGTGCCGCTTAGTTTCTGATCTGCTCTTCTTGAAAAGCCGAGCAAGTGGTGTACCACTCCGAGGAATGACGATCAGAAACGAAGCGGCTTAGCATTCAATCGAGTGCTTTTGCCGCTTCACTTTAGCGATCGGTGGGGGTCTCAGTGCTCAGACCCCCCACCGATTAAAAAGTCTGACATATCACTATGACATGTCAAAAGTTTTATATTAAGAATATATTCTGTGAGAAAAGAGAGAAATAGTAAAAATAAGGGCCAGCACCTATTAGACCCTCGCCCGCCCACCACCCTGTCCCTGATAACGGTATGCGCCGTTTGTATATTGCCAATGCTGCCTGTGGCAGCATATGGCAAATAGTAACAGCCAGGGATCAATCTGAGTGGTCCCTGCAGTGATCTATGTAAGTCTGTTTAGAAAATACAACAAGGACATTGGCTGTCTTCCTCTCCCCTCACTGTAGTTGATCTGTGAGTGAAGAGAGAGACACTATAACCAAATCCTGAGCTGTACAAATGAAGTAAAGTGAAAAAAAACACAAACTTTTCATGTCTGTGCCCCCTGATCACCCCATTTGTGCCCCCTCATCCCCTGTGTGAGCACAAGTGATCAGCCAGTTTTACATATATTTTTTGGCGCTGGATTTAGGAATCTATTTATCTACCTAGTGATAAACTTTTTTTTTTTTTCTTAGTTTGAAAAAAAATACCAAAAAACAAAGAAAATGTTTTTTAGACATAAAACGTAAAAAAACGTAGTAGCCTAATGGTTACAGTTCTAACTAAATAATGGCTCAGAGAAGGTTTACTGTGGAGCAAGCGTACACCTTGCTATGCTCCGGCAGTTCAGGCAGCCACACCGACTGCTTCAGAGGTGGAACTTTTTTCAGACAGTGACGGCTCAAGTTATACTTCTACCTCTGGACCCCAGGCCCTATGGTGGTGGAATCAATTGTTGCTGTCAAATCCCCGGTGCAGGGTCAAGTGGTGCAGGGCCTCCCATGTTCTGGGATCCTGCAATTTAATTTACCTCCAGGTCCCGCAACTGTCAGCAATCCCAGGAATAAATGTGGATGTTGCTAATTATACCCCTTTGAACTTCTTCCACATATTTGTCAGTGACCAAGTCCTGGAGTTAATTGTCCAATAGACATATATCTATGCAAGACAGTTTATTGCACAGAAACCCACATCCATCTACTCATCATGGACCCCTACTAGTGTCCCTGAGCTTAATTTTTTTTTAGGCCTAATCTAAATATGGGGTTGGTCAAAAAAACAACTATCCGCTCCTACTGGGCATCAAGAGCTGTCCACACTACCCCTGTATTTGCAGCAGTTATGTCCCGATACCGATATGAATCTATAATGCGCTTCATGCATTTTACAGATACCTCCCAAGTCCCCCAAAGAAATTAACCAAGCTACGGTCGCCTTAATAAATTGAGGCCTTTAATTTCCCTCCTACAAGAATCTTTCGTCAAATTCTACACCCCAGATCAAAATTTATCGGTGGATGAATCCCTGATTAGCTACAAAGACCGTCTTTCATTCCGGCAGTTCATCCCCTCCAAAAGTGCAAAATATGGCGTTAAACTATATAAAGTGTGCTAGAGCACAACAGGTTACACCTGTGGTTTCTTGATCTATGAAGGCAAAGACCGCCAAATTAATCCCCCAGGCTGCCCAGAGACAATTGGCACATCCGGCAAAATTGTGTGGGACCTAATGGTGCCATTCCTGCACCAAGGGTACCATGTCTACACTAATAATTTTATAGCAGTGTCCCCCTTTTTAAATCCCTCCATGCTGCAAATACAGGGGCCTGCTAAACAGTCCATAAAAACAGAGTGGGATTCCCAAAGCAATTGGTGTCCAGACGTGTGGAAAGGGGGGCGTCATTCACACTGGTAAGCGAGCAGTTACTTGTAGTAAAGTGGAATGAGAAGAAGGACATCTATATGTTGTCCACTATGCATCCAGGCACCACGGTGGCTGTTAGAGAGAGGGGGCCATCGTGGAAAAGCGTAGGCCTGTCTGTGTGACAGAGTACAATATATTCATGGGGGTGTAGATCTGTCGGACCAGATGCTTCAACTGTATTTAGTGAAGCGGAAGACCAGGGCCTGGTACAAAAAGGTAGCAATCTACCTAATTCAGATCACTACCTATAATGGGTTTATACTTTATAAAAAAACACAAGGAACGCTCACCTTCCTCCAGTTCCAGGAGGAGGTTATTGAGCGTCTCCTATTTTACTCCAATGACCCTGCATAACCCTACAAGTCTGACGATGTGCAAAGTCTTTCAGAGCGCCATTTTCTTCACCCCGTCCCTTCCACCGAGACGCAAAGATATCCCCAAAAAAAGGTGCCGGATTTCCAGTAAGCATGGAAGGAGGAGGGATAGTCGCTTCTACTGCCCGATGTGCCCATTTCAACTAAATTTTAATTTATATTTTCATTTTAGTTTGTGAGCTTTCCAAGTGGGGAGGAATTATTTTGGGAGAGGTAGTAGAGTTTATTTATTCAGAAAATATTTTAACCCTTTCATATTTTAGATCATTTTGTTTCTTTTGAACAAAGCTGTTATTTTTATTAATATTTCTAATTGGTGATACGGGCATGATCTTTTTTTTTTATTTGGAGGATCACTAATAATCAAGCTGTTCCTAATCAATACACTATGGGCTTTACTACATTTGGGTTTTCGCAGGACCTCCTGCACACGACAATGCTTCTGGAAATACTGACATCATTTTGGGGATCCTTTAGGGTATATTCACACGCTTAAAAAAAACGTCTGAAAATACGGAGCTGTTTTCAAGCCAAAACAGCTCCTGATTTTCAGCTGTTTTTTAAGCAACTTGCGTTTTTTGCGGCGTTTTTTACGGCCGTTCTTGGAGCTGTTTTTCTATTGAGTCAATGAAAAACGGCTCCAAAAACGGCTCAAGAAGTGACATGCACTTCTTTTTACGAGGCTTTATTTTACGCGGCCGTCTTTAAAAACGGGCGCGTAAAATACGCCCCGTGGGAACGGAACGTTGGAGGCGTTCAGCCCCCGCATGTTTAGCCGTTTTTTGGGGCATTTATGGCTCGAAAAACGGCTGAAAATCGCCTGTGTGAACATACCCTTACTGTTCCTATAGATGGCTTTGGACACTGCCCCTTTATATATACTTTAACCGTTGGTTGTTTTGTGCACATAGCGGTTCCTACCTTGCCGGGCAGGGGCCTGTTATGGTGTACCGCGTCACTTGGCACGTTCATCCCTCATATAGGGATTGATGGAGCTAAAGAGACGTTGTACAACCAGTCACTGAAAAAAAAAAAACCTTGTCATGACAGCCGCGCAGGTGTTCAGTGAACAGACTCGAGTTTGCAACATAGTTGGATACATTTTCCTCCCTTTTTTTTTGAAGATATTGCCCGTCACTCCAGTATAGTTTATTTTTTCCTCTCTGACTGATTTTATATTAGGACAGAATTCTGTCCACAATGACATCATAATGGCACAGATGAGGGACAACTGCTTCTTTAGCAAGATATGGTCATAAGTACAGGCAAATACGTCTATAGCGACATGCATCCGTTATGAATACACAGCTTCACTTCTCTTTTGCATGCTCACTACACCACTAGATGAATACCTTTAGGGGTCTAGTTTTAAAATGGGGTCATTTCTTGGTGTTTTTTTTTTGTTCAGGCAGCTCAATGCCTCTAAATGCATGATATGGGGCCGAGAATTTATTCAATTGTGCCCTGAAAGCCTCCATGTGCTCCCTTCCTTTTGGGCCCTGCCATGCGTCCAGGCAGCGTTTTAGGGCCACAATGAGGGTACTTTTGAAAACAGGAGAAACAGGGTGATGGATTTTGGGGTGTGTTTCTTCATTCTCATGTTCGCTTTACAAAGAAATCTGTCTTTACAATGACACATTTGTGGAAAAAGTGGAATTTTATTTTTTTCCACCTGCTTTACATTAAATTTAGCAAAAAACTGTGGGGTCAAAATGCTCTCTACACCCTTAGATAAATACCTTAAGGGGGTCTAGTTTTCTAAATGGGTTCATTTATGAGGAGTTTCTATCAGTCTGGCAGCTCAAAGCCTCTACAAATATGCGGTGGGGACTAAAACATTTTCAAGCAAAATATGTGTCCTGAAAGCCTCCAGGTGCTCCCTTCCTTTTGGGCCCTGCCGTGTATTCAGGCAAGTGTATTAGGGCCGCAATGGGGGTATTTATGAAAATAGGAGAAACAGGGTGATAGATTTTGGGGTGTGTTTCTTCATTCTCATGTTCGCTTTACAAATAAATCTGTCTTTACAATAACACGTTGGTGGAAAAAGTGGAATTTTATTTTTTTTTCACCTGCTTTGCATGAGTTCTTACAAAAAACTGTGGGGTCAAAATACTCACTACAACCCCTAGATAAATACCTTAAGAGGTAAAGTTTTAAAAATGGGGTCATTTGTGGGGGTTTCCGTCATTCTGACCCCTATGAGGCCCTGAAAACCTGTCTTGGAGCAGGAAAACAAAATGTATAAAATTATTATTACATCTATAATTCTTCTAAATTGTTCAAAATGTATTTTATTTTTTCAAAATTGCTGCCAAAATAGAGTAAAGAGATGGAAATATATATTTAATTTAAAAAAATGTACAGTATGTAAGTACACATATGTGACATATTGCAAGTTCCAAATAGGGAAAAATGTTAATTTTTACAAAATGTCATACATTTTTGTATTCTTTCATTAATTTACGCAAATCGTATCAGTCTACTTTTACCACTAAAATAAAGTACAACATGTGACGAAAAAACAATGTCAGAATTCCTTGGATATGCAAAACTATTGCAGAGTTATTCTTTGATAAATTCAGACATACCAGATTTGACAAATCTGGCTTGGTCATTAACCTCTTCACGCGCTGCGCCGCAACTGTACGCCCTGTAGAGGGCTTGCTTCCCGCATCAGGATGTACAGTTGTGGAGTAGTTCCCAACGCACACTGTCCTAACGGACAGTGTCCGGGAACCGGGAGGTCAGCTGTCCCCGACAGCTGACACTCCAGTCTTGCCTGTCAGCGTACCATCGCCGCTAATTTCGGCAATTAACCCATAAATGCCGCGACAGATTGCGTTTGCCACATTTAAGGGGTTTGAAGCACATCGGCAGCCCCCACAAAGTGATTGTGGGGGCAGCCGATGCTTGTCATGGCAATCGGAGGCCAGACAATGACCTCCGGTTTGACATGTACGGAAGCCTCGGAGGAGCAGCCCCCGGCCGGTCCACCGAGTCTTCCTGTCAGTGCGACTGTCACATCACAATGACAGTTAGAATACATTACACTACGTAGCTAGTGTAATATACTCTAGTAGCGATCAAAGCTGCAAGTCTAAATGTCCCGTAGTGGGACATGTGAAAAAATAAAAAAACAGTAATAAAAATGTTTTAAAAAAAAGTGTAAAAATAAAAGTTATAAGTTATATAAACACACACTGCTTTTTTCCTATAATAAGAATTTAATTATAGGAAAAAAATGAACACGTTAAAAAAAGTACACATATCTGGTATCACCGCGTTCATAACGACCCCAACTATAAAACTATAATGTTATTTTTCTCGCTCGATGAACACCCCAAAAAAAAATCAATAAAAAACTCGCTATTTTCTGGTCACCACCCCTTCCAAAATAGATAATCAAAAAGTCGCATGTTCCCGAAAATAGTACGAATAAAAACTACAACCCGTCCCGCAAAAAAACAGCCCGTACACAACTATTTTGACTGAAAAATAAAAAAAGTTATGGCTCTCAGAATATGGTGACACAAAAAAATAATTTATTTTATAAAAAAGTGATTAAAGAAAAAAGAGAATAAAGTAAAATTGTCATTTATAGCACACGGTGAACGCCGCAAAAAATAAACTAAAAAACATTGTCAGAATTGCTTGTTTATGGTCACCTGGCTTGCAAAGAAATTGAATAGAAGATGATCAAAAACATTGCATGTACCCCAAAATGGTACCAATGAAAAGTACAAATTGCCCCACAACAAATAAGCCCTCACACAGCTCCGGTGGTGAAAAAATAAAAAAGTTCTGGCTCTCAGAATATGCCGATGCAAAATGTGCAGAGTGTTCCAACAGTGGATAAGATCAGGCGCCATTTATCAGATCGACAACGGCCACACTTCTATGAATTATTATTTATTTACTGCATTATTATACCCTCGTATTATGCCCGGATGTTCTCCGCACAGATTAACAATGCCCCCACATTATAAACTGAAATACCAGCAAAATCCCAAACAGAACTATTAGGGCATGGCCCCACGTGGCGGATTTCCTCCGCAACTGTCCGCATCAATGCCGCACAGAATCTGCGTTGCAGATTCTGCGGCGGATCTGCCCAAAATGTGCAGTAAATTGATGCGGACTAGCTGTTGCGGACTGCGGGAAAAGTGCTTTCCTTCTCTCTATCAGTGCAGGATAGAGAGAAGGGCCAGCACTTTCCCTAGTGAAAATAAACAAATTTCATACTTACCGGCCGTTGTCTTAGTGACGCGTCCCTCTTTCGGCATCCAGCCCGACCTCCCTGGATGACGCGGCAGTCCATGTGACCGCTGCAGCCTGTGTTTGGCTGCAGCCGTCACTTAGACTGAAACGTCATCCTCGGAAACCGGACTGGAGACAGAAGCAGGGAGTTCTCGGTAAGTATGAACTTCTATTTTTTTGACAGGTTGCTGTATATTGGGATCGGTAGTCACTGTCCAGGGTGCAGAAACAGTTACTGCCGATCGCTTAACTCTTTCAGCACCCTGGACAGTGACTATTTACTGACGTCGCCTAGCAACGCTCCCGTAATTACGGGAGCCCCATTGACTTCCTCAGTCTGGCTGTAGACCTAGAAATACATAGGTCCAGCCAGAATGAAGAAATGTCATGTCAAAAAAGCAAGACGCATCCGCAGCACACATAACATGTGCATGACAGCTGCGAACTTCATTGCGGAATTTAGAATCTCCATTGAAGTCAATGGAGAAATTCCGCCATGAGTCCGCAACCAGTCCGCCACAGGTCCGCAACAGACAGAGCATGCTGCAGACACTAAATTCCGCTCCGCAGGCTATGCTCCGCAGCGGAATTTTACGCCTCGTCTAAACGAACACTTCTAAATAGAAGTGGAAGTCAATGGAGAAACGGCTCCGCTGCGGATTAACGCTGCGGAGTGTCCGCAGCGGAATTCAAGTGGAATTCCGCCACGTGTGAACCCAGCCTAACCAAGCAAAATCTGCGCTCCAAAAGCAAAATGGCGTCCCTCCATTCTGAGCCATGCAGCGTGCACAAACAGCAGTTTGCGCACACATATATGGCATCGCCATACCCGATTGAACCCGCTTAACGTTTTATGAGGTATTTGTCTTCAGTGGTACAAACTGGGCACAACATATTATGCACTAAAATGGCATATCAGTGGAAAATTGCAATATTCACACCATCCGCTGTGCATTAATCCCTTTGCGCACTATGACTTAATAGCACGTCATGGTGCGGGGGTTGATGTATGGAGCGGGCTCACATGCTGAGCCCGCTCCATACGCTGCGGGTGTCGGCTGTGTATTACAGCTGACACACAGGACTAACGGACAGGAACAGCGATCGTGCGGTTACAGAAGCCTGTAAAAATAACAATATACTGCAATACATTAGTATTGCAGTCATTGTACCCACGATCCAATGATCGCTGGTTCAAGTCCCCTAAGGGGACTAATAAAATGTGTAGAAGAATTAAAGTTATTAGTAGTGAGAAAGAAAAAAGTTTAAAGTTAAAAAAACAAAACACCTTTTCCCATTTTTCTTCTAAAGTAATGTAAAAAAAAAATAACTTGGTATCGCTACGTCCGTAAAAGGCCGAACTATTACAATATACCATTATTTAACTCGCACGGTGAACACCGTAAAAAACTTAAATAATTTAAACTGGCAAAATCGCTGTATTTTTCTTTTTTACCGCACGTCGAAAGCAGTAAAAACTAAAACCCAAAAAATGGAAATCAGTTTTTTTTCCTATATCAGCCCGCAAATAATTTTTTTTCAGTTTCCCAGTACATTTTATGGTACTTTAAATGGTGTCAATAGAAACTACAATTCCTCCCGCAAGAAATAAGCCCTCATATTACTCTACTGACCGAAAAAGAAAAAGTTATGGCTCTAAGAACGTGGGGAGGGAAAAACAAAAAGAAAGCAAAAAATGGATCAGTCCTGAAAGGGTTAACTCATTTCTAATGAAAAAAACCACTTTTGACCACATGTGGGCTATTTCCGTACTCGGGAGAAATTGCTTTAGAAAGATTGGTTGTTTTTTTCTCCTTTATCCCTTGTGAAAATGAGAAAAATCAACATTTTAGTGGGAAAAAATTGTGATATTCATTTTCACGGCCTAATTCTAATACATTCTGCAAAAGACCCGTGGGGTCTAAATGCTCACTATACCCCTAAAAAAAATTGCTTGAGGGGTGTTTCCAAAATGGGGTAACTTGGGGGGTTTCCACTGTTTTGGTCCCTCCAGGGCGTTGCAAACGCGGCATGGCACCGAAAAACAATCCAGCAAAATCCGTGCTCCAAAATCCAAATGGCGCTCCTTCCCTCCTGAGCACCGCCATGGGTCTAATCAGCAGTTTATTACCACATATGGGGTATTGTCGTAATCGGGAGACATTGCTTTACAAATGTTGTGGTTCTTTTTTTCCTTTATTACTTGTAAAAATTTAAAACTTCTATGCTTTTTCAGAAAAAAAGTTGATTTTCATTTTCACTGCCTAATTCCACTAAATTCTGCAAAAAAACCTGTGTGGTTAAAATTCTAACTATACACCTAGATAAATCCTTGAGGGTTGTAGTTTCCAAAATGGGGTAACTTTTGGGGTGTTTCCACTGTTTTGGCACCACAAGACCTCTTCATATCTGACAAGGTGCCTAAAATATATTCTAAAAAAAGGAGGCCCAAAATCCACTGGGTGGTCCTTTGCTTCTGAGGCCTGTGTTTCAGTCCATTACCACACTAGAGGCAAAAACTGAAGAATATGGGCAATAAATATTGAGTTGCATTTCTCTGGTAAAACCTTCTGTGTTACAAAAAAAAAATGTATTAGAAATGATACTTTGCTTTAATTCCTGTAACGCCTAAAGGGTTAAAACACTTATTGAATGCTAATTCGAATACCTTGAGGGGTGCCGTTTTCAAAATGGGGTGACGTCTGGGGATTTTCTAATACATAAGGCCCTCAAAGCCACTTCAGAACTGGACTGGTCCCTGAAAAAATGGCCTTTTTAAATTTTCTTTAAAATATGAGAAATTGCTGCTAAAGTTCTAAGCCTTGTAACGTCCTAGAAAAATAAAAGGACGTTCAAAGAACGATGCAAACATAAAGTAGACATATGGGAAATGTTAACTAGTAACTATTTTGTGTGGTATTACTACCGGCAAATACGTTTAAATTTAGAAAAATTTACATTTTTGGCTAATTTGTCTACATTTTGGTGTTTTTCAGAAATAAATACTGAACTTATCGACCAAATTTTTTCACTAACATAAAGTACAACATGTCACGAGAAAACAATCTCAGAATCGCTTGGATAGCTAAAAGCATTAAAACGTTATTACCACATGAAGTAACACATGTCAGATTTGAAAAAATCGTCTGTGTCCTGAAGGCCAAAACAGGCTGGGTCCTGAAGTGGTTAAGGTCCAAACAAGCTTAGTCATTAAGGGTTTAAAGAGAGGTGATACAATTTTTTTATTATTTTCTTTTCTTTAATAAAACAGTGTATCAGTGTGTTTGGTGCAACTTTCTAAATACTTTTTATTAAAAATTATTTTTACTTTTTGAGATACAGCTGCTTTATATCCTGAATACAGAGCAGCTGTATCTAGTGCTAAAACCTGTATCCGTCAGGTTAGTGGCACTGACGGGTACTGTGTCAACGGGTACAGAATCTGCACGCTCCTCTCCTGAAATACTCTGTGCTGCTGTGAACTCTGCTCTTACCATTACGTGGTGACTTGCCAATCATGTGAAGGTGTTATTGAGGACAGGAGTGGAGGAGAGGTACAACTGAGCTACGTAATGGTAAGAGCAGAGTTCACAGCAGCACTGAATCTGCACGCTCATCTCCTGAAATACTCTGTGCTGCCTTAAACTCTATGGACTGGTCAGGATCCTGTTTCTTTTAAATGCTGCACTGTAGCGCAGCCTTATATAGTGGATCGAGCGGGTTCCCCAGCAGCATTTAAAAGAAACAGGATCCTGACCTGTCCACAGAGTTTAAAGGGTTATTCCCAAGTTGATAAATGTAGCTATGAAGCTCCCCCATGTAAAAATAATTCTTAAGATAAAAAGGGGGATAAAAAAGAGAGAAAACGGCGCTCCTCTAAGGTGATATCGTTCTGGTATTTGTAGGATAGTGAGTAACTTAATGAATGGAGCTCACCTTGGTGAGTTGTGCAATGTCGCCAGCACAACTTAACTTTGTAGCTTGTACACGCTCGATCACACTGTGCTTGCCTCTGGAGTAGAGATGAGCGAACCGGGACAACCGAACCCGGTTTCGGTCCGAACTTCCGGAAAAGTTCGGTTCGCAGCGAATCCGAACTTCACCGGGTTCGGCCGAACCCATTTTGACCGAACCCGGTCAAAAATATTATACAAATCGGCAGCCACTTATCTCTATCAATCACTGATAGAGAAAAGAGGCTGCTGATTAAAAATAAAATAAAAAGCATTTCATACGTACCTGGTCGTTGTCTTGCGGACGAGTCCCTCTTCTTCCTCCAGTCCGACCTTCTTTTCTGACGCGGCAGCCCGTGATTGGCTGCAGAGGCCTCTGCAGCCTGTGATTGGCTGCAGAGGCCTCTGCAGCCCGTGATTGGCTGCAGCGCTCACATGGGCTGCATCGTCATCAAGGAATGTCGGGCCGGATGTCGCGAGGGACGCGTCACCAAGGCAACGGCCAGGAGACCGGACTGGAGGAATCAGGGAGTTCCCGGTAAGTATGAACGTCTTTTTTTTTTTACAGGTACTCTATATTGTGATCGGTAGTCACTGTCTAGGGTGCTGAAACAGTTACTGCCGATCAGTTAACTCTTTCAGCACCCTGGAGAGTGACTATTTACTGACGTCGCCTAGTAACGCTGCCGTAATGACGGGTGCACACATGTAGCCACCCGTCATTACGGGGCCTCATGCACACGACCGTAAAAACACCCGTTATTACGGGTCGTAAATACGACCCGAAATAGCGGGCCCATAGACTTCTGTTAGCCACGGGTACCTTCCCGTTTTCTCACGGGAAGGTGCCCGTGCCGTTAAAAAGATAGAACATGTTCTATTTTTTTATTTTACGGGCCGTGCTCGTAATTACGACCCGTAATTACGAGCACGGCCGGCCACGGGCAGCCGGCCGCTTTTGCGAGCCGTGCTGTCATTATAAGGGTATGTTCACACGACAGCGTCCGTTACGGCTGAAATTACGGGGATGTTTACGCCTGAAAACATCCCCGTAATTTCAGCCGTTACGGCATGTGCAGGCGCTTGAACGCCGCGTCCATTACGGATGTAATTGGTGCTGCTATTCATTGCAGTCAATGAATAACGGCTCCAATTACGGCCAAAGAAGTGACAGGTCACTTCTTTGACGCGGGCGTCTATTTACGCGCCGTCATTTGACAGCGGCGCGTAAATATACGCCTCGTGTGAACAGACAAACGTCTGCCCATTGCTTTCAATGGGCAGATGTTTGTCAGCGCTATCGAGGCGCTATTTTCGGACGTTATTCGGGGCAAAAACGCCCGAATTACGTCCGTAATTAGTGCGTGTGAACATACCCTGTGTTCACACGCACTAATTACGGACGTAATTCGGGCGTTTTTGCCCCGAATTACGCCCAAAAATAGCGCCTCGATAGCGCTGACAAACATCTGCAAATTGAAAGCAATGGGCAGACGTTTGTCTGTTCACACGAGGCGTATATTTACGCGCCGCTGTCAAATGACGGCGCGTAAATAGACGCCCGCGTCAAAGAAGAGACCGGTCACTTCTTTGGCCGTAATTGGAGCCGTTATTCATTGACTCCAATGAATAGCAGCGCCAATTACGTCCGTAATGGACGCGCCGTTCAAGCGCCTGCACATGCCGTTACGGCTGAAATTACGGGGATGTTTTCAGGCGGAAACATCCCCGTAATTTCAGCTGTTACGGACGCTGTCGTGTGAACATACCCTAATTATAGCAGCACGGCCCGTAAAATAGAAAAATAGAACATGTTCTATTTTTTTAACGGCACGGGCACCTTCCCGTGAGAAAACGGGAAGGTACCCGTGGGTAACAGAAGTCTATGAGCCCATTAATGCGGGTCGTAATTACGGGTGTTTTTACGGTCGTGTGCATAATGGGAGCACGGCTTGCAAAAACGACCGGCTGCCTGTGGCCGGCCGTGCTCATCTCCTGAAATACTCTGTGCTGCCTTAAACTCTGTGGACAGGTCAGCATCCTGTTTCTTTTAAATGCTGCTAGGGAACCCGCTCGATCCACAATATAAGGCTGCGCTACAGTGCAGCATTTAAAAGAAACACGATCCTGACCTGTCCACAGAGTTTAAGGCAGCACAGAGTATTTCAGGAGATGAGCGTGCAGATTCAGTGCTGCTGTGAACTCTGCTCTTACCATTACGTAGCTCTCAGTCTGTTACCTCTCCTCCACTACTGTCCTCAATAACACCTTCATGATTGGCAAGTCACCACGTAACGGTAAGAGCAGAGTTCACAGCAGCACAGAGTATTTCAGGAGATGAGCGTGCGGATCTTGTGCGCGGTGGTGACTTGCCAATCATGTGAAGGTGTTCTTGATGACTGGAGTGGAGGAGAGGTAACAGACTGAGAGCTACGTAATGGTAAGAGCAGAGTTCACAGCAGCACAGAATATTTCAGGAGAGGAGCGTGCAGATTCTGTGCTGCTGTGAACTCTGCTCTTACCATTACGTAGCTCAGTCTGTTACCTCTCCTCCACTCCTGTCCTCAATAACACCTTCACAAGATTGGCAAGTCACCACCCCGCACAAGATCTGCACGCTCATCTCCTGAAATACTCTGTGCTGCTGTGAACTCTGCTCTTACCATTACGTGGTGACTTGCCAATCATGTGAAGGTGTTCTTGAGGACAGGAGTGGAGGAGAGGTAACAGACTGAGAGCTACATAATGGTAAGAGCAGAGTTCACAGCAGCACAGAATATTTCAGGAGAGGAGCGTGCAGATTCTGTGCTGTTGTGAACTCTGCTCTTACCATTACGTAGCTCAGTCTGTTACCTCTCCTCCACTTCTGTCCTCAATAACACCTTCACATGATTGGCAAGTTACCACCCCACACAAGATCTGCACGCTCATCTCCTGAAATACTCTGTGCTGCTGTGAACTCTGCTCTTACCATTACGTGGTGACGTGCCAATCATGTGAAGGTGTTCTTGAGGACAGGAGTGGAGGAAAGGTAATAGACTGAGAGCTACATAATGGTAAGAGCAGAGTTCACAGCAGCACTGAATCTGCACGCTCATCTCCTGAAATACTCTGTGCTGCCTTAAACTCTATGGACAGGTCAGGATCCTGTTTCTTTTAAATGCTGCACTATAGCGCAGCCTTATATAGTAGATCGAGCGGGTTCCCCAGCAGCATTTAAAAGAAACAGTGTGTGTGTTTGGGTATGTGTCTTTGTCTGTTTTTGTTTTTATATGTGTGTTTGTGTATATGTGTGTTTATGTGTGTTTGTGTATATATGGGTGTGTTTGTGTATATGTGTTTGTGTATATGTTTGTGTATATGTGTGTGTATATATGGGTGTATGTGTATATGTTTGTGTGTAGATGTTTGTGTGTATGTGTTTTTGTGTGTGTTTGTGTATATGTGTGTATATGGGTGTGTGTTTATGTGTGTGTTTGTGTATATATGGGTGTGTTTGTGTATATGTGTTTGTGTATATGTGTGTGTATATATGGGTGTATTTGTGTATATGTTTGTGTGTAGATGTTTGTGTGTGTGTGTGTTTTTGTATATGTGTGTGTTTGTGTATATGGGTGTGTGTTTATGTGTGTGTGTTTGTGTATATATGGGTGTTTGTTTATATGTGTGTATGTGTGTTTGTGTATATGTGTGTGTTTGTGTATGGTTGTTTGTGTGTGTGTGCGTGCGTGTATATATGTGTGTGTAGGTGAGTAGAAGTATTGTTATTGTTCACATTGATAACTGTTTTTTTATGTTGTTGCAGATTTTGATGTACAGATTGGACTACATCTTCGATTCGTTGGACTACTGCGTAGATCTACGTTTTTTCAAATTTTAATAAAATGGTTAACGAGGGTTTTGTTGGGGATTTCTTATTTCAATAAAAAAGAATTGTCTTTGTGTTTTTTTTTAAACTTTATTAGTGCCTAGATAATGGCAGTTTGCTGATTGACAGCGTCCATTATTAAGGCGGTACTTAGTGTTAGCCGGTGCAGAGGCTAGCACTAACCACCCATTATTACCCCGGTACCCACCACCACCAGGGGTGCCGGGAAGAGCTTGGTATGATCCAGTACCCGACCATCTGTTGTGATGGTCGGGTACTGGGGCGGCCGTAGGCTGGTATTATGAGGCTGGGAAGGGCCAAAAACAGTGGACCTTCCCACCCTTGTAATGCTAGGCTGCTGCTGCTGTGTTGTATCGGGCTGGTTATAAAAATTGGGGGGACCCGCACGTCGTTTTTTTTTTTTAATTTATCAAATTTAACAATAGACGGGTCCCCCACATTTTTAATAACCAGCCATATACAAGGCCGCAGCAGTCTGGCATTACATGGGTGGGAAGGGCCACTGGTTTTGTCTATTCCCAGGCTAATAACACTGTGTTGTATGTGGCTGGTTATGATAAATTGGGTGGAACCCCATGTCTTTTTTTAAAAAAAATTAAAAAAAAATAATTATTCAAAAAAATGACGTGGGGTCCCCCCCACTTTTATAACCAGCCAGATACAACACAGCAGCAGCAGCAGCCTAGCATTACAAGGGTGGGAAGGTCCACTGTTTTTGGCCCTTCCCAGCCTCATAATACCAGCCTGCAGCCGCCCCAGAGACCGACCATCACAACAGATGGTCGGGTACTGGATCGTACCTGGCTCTTCCCGGCACCCCTGGTGGTGGTGGGTACCGGGGTAATAATGGTGGTTAGTGTTAGCCTCTGCACCGGCAGACAGACAGCGGCCATTACTAAAGTGATAAAGTAATAAAATTTGAAAAGAAAAAGACAAAGATATAGATAAAATATTTTATTGAAATAAAGCACCCCCACACAACCCTCATTAACCATTTTATTGTAGAAAAAAAAAATGTCATCTAAGTAGTCCTCGAAACCGACGTAGTCCAAACACCAAACCTGTAAAATATAAAATGAAATAAAACATGTCGTAGGCTTAGATTCCGTTTAATGTGTGATACTGACTGTTATACCATGTATAGAAGCCTGCCGCGAAGTTGACTTAGATACAGGGCGCCAGCAGACAGTATCATACATGGCCATGCAGACATATATACAAACAAACATACATGCAAACATATATACATACATACAAACATACATACATACATATATATAAGCATGCACATATATACATGCAAACATAAATACATGCAAACATAATTACATATATAAACATACATGCAAACATACATGCAAACATACATGCAAAAATAAAAACATGCAAACATAC
This sequence comes from Rhinoderma darwinii, assembly GCF_050947455.1. NCBI lineage: Eukaryota > Metazoa > Chordata > Amphibia > Anura > Rhinodermatidae > Rhinoderma > Rhinoderma darwinii. The sequence continues at coordinate 260,594 of NW_027461779.1, forward strand.
ATGACAACATACATACATATATACATACATGCATACATGACAACATACATACGTACATGCAAACATACATACATGCAAACATACATACAAACATACATGCATACACACATGCAAACATACACACATGCAAACATACATACATGCAAATATATACATGCAAATATACATACAAACATGCACATATATACATACATGCCACAATACATGCAAACATACATGCACATATATACATACATACATGCAAACATATATGCACATATATACATACATGACAACATACATACATACATACATACATGACAACATACATACATACATACATGCCAACATACATAAATGCAAACATACATACATGCAAACATACATACATGCAAACATACACACATGCAAACATACAAACATACATACATGACAACATACATACATACATACATGACAACATACATACATGCAAACATACATACATGCAAACATACATACATACATGCAAACATACATACATGCAAACATACACACGTACGTACGTACGTACGTACGTACGTACGTACGTACGTACGTACGTACGTACGTACGTACGTACGTACGTACATGCAAATATACATGCAAACATACATGCACATATATACATACATACATACATACATACATGACAACATACATACATGCAAACATACATACATGCAAACATACACACGTACGTACGTACGTACGTACGTACGTACGTACGTACGTACGTACGTACGTACGTACGTACGTACATGCAAATATACATGCAAACATACATGCACATATATACATACATACATACATACATACATGACAACATACATACATGCAAACATACATGCATGCATACATGCAAACATACATACATGCAAACATACATGCATACATGCAAATATACATACAAACATGCACATATATACATACATGCCAATATACATGCAAACATACATGCACATATATGACAACATACATGCATGCCAACATACATACATACATACATACATGCCAACATACATACATGCCCAAAAAAAATAATACGTTCATACTTACTTTCCTCCTGTCCGGCCTCCAGCGATGACGTTTCATCCATGTCGCCGCTGCAGCCTGTGATTGGCTGCAGAGGCGGTCACGTGGGATGAAGCGTCATCCTGACGTGCGTGACCGCCACTACAGCCTGTGATTGGCTGCAGCGGCGAAAGGGATGAAACGTCATCGCTGGAGGCCGGACAGGAGGAAAGTAAGTACGAACGTATAATTTTTATTTTTTTATTACATTTAAATTGTATTTTCTGCGCGCCGAGCATGTACTGTCAAGGTTGCTGAAAGAGTTAGTGCAGCCCATTAACTCTATCAGCACCCTTGACAGTAGCATGCTCGGCGCACGGAAGTGACAGGTTCGGTCCGAACTAGTTCGGTCCGAATCAAACTTTTTTGTGAAATTCTGCGAACTAGCCGAACTGAACTTTTGATAAATTCGGTCATCTCTAATCCTCCATATCATTGTGGGTGCCAACCAGATAAGTGTGAGCATTAACAAATTCCTCCATACTTTCTTCTAAATGAGCTGTTCTCTCCCCCACCTCCTGTAATATTAGCATGCATAATGGAGATTGTTGACTGAATGTCATTGTGCAGACCGGGAGATCAGATGGAGGCAGCGCTGCAGCTACAAAATTCCCCTCAGGGGAGAGGGACGGAGGAAAGGGTAGTTTCTCCGGAGAGAGGCTGGGTGGTCTGCTCGTCTGCAGGTTTATCAGAGCCAGAGATATAGTAAGGCTGCTAGTAGGGAATGTGCTCACCTCCGTAGCTGCTAGTAGCTGTGCAGGTCTCCGGCGTATTCCGGCGCCATGTTGGGAGACTGGCGGGAAAAAAGCCGTTAGTTTCGGCGGACCCTGACCTTTCCTCTTACTCCTCGTCATTATTGCAGAACGCCCCAGGTTGAAGGGAGGTAAGCAGGCACAAGGAGCGTGTGTCCAGGTTAATTTTTGCTGCTGTTTGAGCCGCTAATGGAGAAAGTAGCGTGGAGCTCCGGCCTCACACGTCCTCTTCAATCGGCATCCTGCCACGACCTTTTTAACTAGATTGTAAACCAATATGTGTCCAAAGATAGATAACCTATAGATTTTCGGGTACAATTAACACAAAAAAGTGTGGCGGAGAAAATATTAATTTTATTAACATATATCACAAACAATTAAAAATGAGTCATACAGAGCATGAAAAATAAAAACGGTCACCCCCGGACGAAGGCATCCCGCCGAAACGCGCGTCGGGTTTGACGGTCTTTTATCGCAGGGACACCATCAGTATCATGGGCATGTTATTCAACTCATTTCTCCCATGCTGCTTGGGTTTACTATAACATCTATTTTTAAGCAACATTTACCTTTACTCTCTAGCTTTTCAAGCAGTTATATGGGTGATTGGAGTTTGGCTACAGACTTCCATATTGTTCATCACTTTACATTAGTGTCATTGCACATTGTTGCCTGTTACAAAACATCAGTTTGGATCTCTGTGTAGACCATACAACAATGTAATCAGTCTGGTTGCTACACTCACTGGACTTTGTCCCCATTTTCTTTGTACCTGTGCTCCCTGCGATTTTTGAACGTTTTTATTTTTCATGCTCTGTATGACTCATTTTTAATTGTTTGTGATATATGTTAATAAAATTTATATTTTCTCCGCCACACTTTTTTGTGTTAATTGTACCCGAAAATCTATAGGTTATATATTAGTCATTGAGGGTCAATGCACCAAGTCAATTTGCTTTTACATATCGATCTTGTCTTAAATATAGCACTGTCTGCCACACTGCGTTACATTCTTTAGCAAGATCGCTTCCTGTCTGTACCAATAGGTGTTGTGTCCAAAGATAGGCAGCACTCCACGTCAAGGTGAAAAAAGTAGCTTTTAATAGCCCTCGTGCAACGTTTTGGCTCAATACAAGGAGCCTTTCTCAAGCATGTTAACAGTGCACAAAACAGTGGTATATATGGAGGCTAAACAAATAGTCCCAATTAACAATTAACAATAAACAATAAAAAACAGCAAAAATGCCGTACATATCAATGAATATAAAAATACATATTGTGTCAACAATGATCATTCTAAAAGCAGATCAAGTGCAATAATTCCTCAGATGTATGAATAAAGTGCAAAAGTGCTAATTGTTACAAACAATATTAAACAGGTGCATATGTGTGCAATTTGTTAAAAACCACATTGCCATGTAATACAGTGGATCCATGTTCCAGTGTGCTGTTATGTTGTATTATTTCCGGCGTCCTGAGTTTCAAACTGTGCAGGTCTGTCGTTTCACAAATGAGGAATACATCTTCATTAAAATAAACGCTCTTTCCGGCAGAAACCCATTGCGCATGTCCATGCATGCGCACTGGTGATATGAGGTCGTCGGCGGCCATGTTTGGTGAGGTTTTCTCCCCTATAATTATATATACCAATGCGCATGTCAGCGCCTGCGCACTTCAGCGATTATCGTAAATATAAAACAGGACAGCAGTATGCTTATAGATATTAGTAATTGGGATCTCTGCAAGTTATGGAAACAGAGGCTGCATTTTTTTGTAGATTAAAACGAAAAAATCCATCTCATAATGTGGATACTATGATAAATATGCATAATGGAGCCTTAGAAAAATAATTTTTGCGGCTTCAATAATGATAACGTGTATATGTGTATTAATGTCATGGAAAAGGTCTCTGTTGTTGGCCTATGTCCTAGACCTCTAACATTCCATGATAATATTTTCAAAAAATTTATAAAAAAGAAAGAGAAAAAAATAAAAATAAATAAATAAAACAAAAACACAAACTAGCCTTTCCGCTTATCCTGCCTACCCACCCCCATCCTATAACCCCTTCCCTCTTTAGCCACTTTTGACCTTCCTGACAGAGCCTCATTTTTCAAATCTGACATGTGTCACTTTATGTGGTAATAACTCCGGAATGCTTTCACCTATCCAAGCGATTCTGAGATTGTTTTCTCGTGACACATTGGACTTTATGTTACTGGCAAAATTTGCTCGATATGTTCAGTATTTAATTGTGAAAAACACCAAAATTTAGCGAAAAATTGCAAAAATTAGCATTTTTCTCAATTTAAATGTATCTGCTTGTAAGACAGGCAGTTATAATACACAAAATTGTTGCTAATTAACATCCCCCATATGTCTACTTTAGATTGGCATCGTTTTTTGAACATCCTTTTATTTTTCTATGACCTCACAAGGCTTAGAACTTTAGCAGCAATTTCTCACATTTTCAAGAAAATTTCAAAAGGCTATTTTTACAGGGGCCAGTTCAGTTGTGAAGTGGTTTTGAGGGCCTTATATATTAGAAACCCCAAAAAAGTCACCCCATTTTAAAAACTTCACCCCTCAAAGTATTCAAAACAGCATTTAGAAAATGTCTTAACCCTTTAAACATTTCACAGGAATTAAAGCAAAGTAGAGGTGAAATTTACAAATTTCATATTTTTCTGCAGAAATACATTTTTAATACAATTTTTTTTATAACACAGAAGGTTTTACCAGAGAAATGCAACTCAATATTTGTTGCACAGTTTTTGCAGTTTTAGGAAATATCCCACATGTGGCCGTAGCGTGCTACTGGACTGAAACACCGGCCTCAGAAGCAAAGGAGCACCTAGTGGATTTTGGGGCCTTATTTTTGTTAGAATATATTTTAGGCACCATGTCAGGTTTGAAGGGCTCTTGTGGTGCCAAAACAGTCAAAATCCCCCAAAAGTGACCCCATCTGGGAAACTAGACACCTCAAGGAAATTATCTAGGGGTGTAGTGAGCATTTTCACCGCACAGGTTTTTTACAGAAATTATTGGAAGTAGGCCGTGAAAATTAAAATCAACATTTCTTCAAAGAAAATGTAGGTTTAGCGATTTTTTTTCTCATTTCCACAAGGACTAAAGGAGAAAAAGCACCGCAAAATTTGTAAAGCAATTTCTCCCGAGTAAAACAATACCTCACATGTGGTAATAAACGGTTGTTTGGAGACACGGCGTGGCTGAGAAGGGAAAGAGCGCCATTTGGCTTTTGGAGTTCACATTTAGCAGGAATGGTTTGCGGAGGCCATGTCACATTTACAAAGCCCCTGAGGGGACAAAACAGTGAAAACCCCAAACAAGTGACCCCATTTTGGAAACTATAACCCTTGAGGAAATTATCTAGGGGTATAGTGAGCATTTTGACCCCACAGGTTTTTTGCAGAAATTTTTGCAAGTAGGCTGTGAAAATGAAAATCTACATTTTTTCAAATAAAATGTAGGTTTAGCTAATTTTTTTTCATTTCCACAAGGACTAAAGGAGAAAAATCACCATAAAATTTGTAAAGAAATTTCTCCCGAGTAAAACAGTACCCCACATGTGGTAATAAACGGCTGTTTGGACACACGGCGAGGCTGAGAAGGGAAAGAGCGCCATTTGGCTTTTGGAACTCAAATTTAGCAGGAATGGTTTGCGGAGGCCATGTTACATTTACAAAGCCCCTGAGGGGACAAAACAGTGGAAACCCCCCACAAGTGACCCCATTTTGGAAACAACACCCATTGAGGAAATTATCTAGGGGTATAGTGAGCGATTTGACACCACAGTTTTTTTGCAGAAATTATTGGAAGTAGGCCCTGAAAATAATAATCTACATTTTTTCAAAGAAAATGTAGGTTTAGCTAATTTTTTCTCATTTCCAGAAGGACTGAAGGAGAAAAAGCACCACAAAATTTGTAAAGCAATTTCTCCCGAGTAAAACAATACCCCACATGTGGTAATAAACGGCTGTTTGGACACACGGCAGGGCTTAGAAGGGAAAGAGCACTATTTGACTTTTTGAGATCACATTTAGCAGGAATGATTTGCGGAGGCCAGGTCACATTTGCAAAGCCCCTGAGGGGACAAAACAATGAAAACGCCCAAAAAGGGACTCCATTTAGGAAACTACACCTCTTGAAGAATGCATCTAGGGGTGTAGTGAGCATTTTGACCCCACAGATGTTTCATAGAATTTATTAGAATTAGGCAGTGAAAATAAAAACAGTCCTTTTTCTTCAATAAGACGTAGCTTTAGCGCAAATTTTTTCATTTTCTCAACAAATAAAGGAAAAAAAGAACCCAACATTTGTAAAGCTATTTCTCCCGAGTACGGCAATACCCCATATGTGGTCATAAACTGCTGTTTGGGCAAACGGCAGGGCTCAGAAGGGAAGGACCGCCATTTGGAGTGCAGATGTTGCTGGATTGGTTTCTGGGCACCTGTGGGCCCAAAACAGTGGAAACCCCCCAGAAGTGACCCCATTTTGTAAACTACACCCCTCAATGCATTTACCAAGGGGTGTAGTAAGCATTTTAACCCTGCAGGTGTTTTGTAGAAATTAGTGTGCGCTCAATGTTGCAGAGTGAAAATGGGATTTTTTTCCATAGATATGCCAATATGTGGTGCCCGGCTTGTGCCACCATAACAAGACAGCTCTCTAATTATTATGCGGTGTTTCCCGGTTTTAGAAACACCCTACATGTGGCCCTAATCTTTTGTCTGGACATATGACAGGGCTCAGAAGTGAAGAGTACCATGCGGAGTGGAGGCCTAATTTGGCGATTTACAAAGTATTGGTTCACAACTGCAGAGGCTCAGATGTGAAATAATAAAAAGAAACCCCTGATAAGTGACCCCATTATGGAACTGCACCCCTCAAGGCATTTATTAAGGGGTGTAGTGAGCATTTTCACCCCACAGGTCTTTTCCATAAATGAATGCGCTGCGGATGGTGCAAATTAAAAATTTATATTTTTCCCTAGATATGCCATTCAGTGGCAAATATGTCATGCCCAGCTTATGACGCTGGAGACACACACCACAAAAATTGTTAAAAGGGTTCTCACGGGTATGACGGTGCCATATATGTTGAAGGAAACTGCTGTTTGGGCACGCTGTAGGGTTCAGGGCCGAGGGAGCACCATTTGGCTTTTGGAGAGCGGATTTTGCTTGGTACTATATTTGTTTGAGTATTGCTGGTGTTTTATAATGTGGGGGTACATGTAAGCGGGGCGGAGTATATAAGGGGCATAGTCAGGTGGTATAAAAAAATAAAAATAATCCATAGATGTGTGTTACGCTGTGAAGCAATCCTTTCTGCACAGGCCGGTGTCGCACTGATAAATGGTGTCATTTCTTATCCCCCTTTTGGTCCACACTCCGCGCCTTTGTAGTTTGGGGAATTTTGCTGGGAAAGTATTATCCTGGTATAATACGGGCACCGTCGCTTCCATCGGATATGATTGGGCCCTCCCTTCCTGGTTCCCTAATTTTAGGTCCTTGATAAATCGCCTCTTGAAACAGAAGAAATGTTCTCCTCGGGCACAACTGCATATTTTTTTATTTCCTGACTTATTGGAGCCATAACTAATTTTATTTTTCATAGACGTAGCGGTATGAGGGCTGGTTTGTTGCGGGACGAGCTGTAGTTATTATTGGTACCATTTTGGGGTACATGTGACTTTTTGATCACCTTTTATCCTATTTTTTGGGATGCCAGGTAAACCAAAAAACGCAATTCTGGCACAGCTTTTTTTGGGTTTTTTTTATACAGAGTTCACCACGCATTATAAACTACATGTTACCTTTATTCTGCGGGTCAGTACGATTCCGGCGATACCTCATTTATAGAACTTTTTTATGTTTTACAACTTTTTGCACAATAAAATTACTTTTGTAAAAAGAATGTATTTTTTCTGTCGCCAAGTTGTGAGAACCATAACGTTTTAATTTTTTTGTCGACGGAGTTGTATGAGGGCTTGTTTTTTGCGGGACGAGCTATAGTTTTTATAGGTACCATTTTTGGATACGTGCGACTTTTTGATCACTTTTTATTGTAATATTTGTAGGGCAAAGTGACTAAAAAACAGAAACTCTGGTAACGTTTTTTACGGGTTTTTTTTACGCTGTTCACCGCGTGCAATAAATAATATAATATTTTGATACCTCCGGTCGTTACGGTCGTGGCGATACCAAATACATATGGTTTATTATTATTTTTCAATAATAAAGGACTTGATAAGAGTAAAAGGGGGATTGTGTGTTATTTGATTACTTGAAACTTTTATTGTTTTCAAACTTTTATTTTTTGCACTTTTTTTTACACTTTTTTATACTTTTTTTACACTTTTTCTCAAGTCCCACTAGGGGACTTGAAGGTCCAACGGTCAGATTTTTTTTTTTCTAATACATTGCACTACCTATGTAGTGCAATGTATTAGATCTGTCAGTCATTCACTGACAGCAAGCCGTTTAGGCTTCGCCTCCCGGCGGGGCCTAAATCGGCTTCCGTAATGGCAGAGCAGGAGACCATTGTGTCTCCTGTTGCCATAACAGCAGTCGCCAGTCCCGATTGCCTGTCAGGGCTGGCGATCTGCTTGTAACCGCTACGATGCAGCAATCGCTTTCGATTGCTGCATCGAAGGGGTTAATGGCAGGGATCGGAGCTAGCTCCGGTTCCTGCCGTTACAGGTGGATGTCAGCTGTACAGTACAGCTGACTTCCACCGCTGATGACGCCGGATCAGCTCCTGACCCGGCGCCATCTTGCCGGCAGCTACGGAAGCCGATCAGGCTCCGCCGCCGGGCGGATCTTGACCGGCTTCGGTGCTAGGCAGACCGGGAGGCCAGTATTAGGCCTCCGGTTGCCATTGCAGCCACCGGAACCCCGGCAATTTCATTACTGGGGTTCCGATGAGCTGCAAACACCTTAAGTGCAGCGATCGCGTTTGAGCGCTGCACTTAAGGGGTTAATGGCGGGGATCGAAGCTAATTTCGGTCCCCGCCGTTACAGTCGGATGTCAGCTGTAAGATACAGCTGAGATCCGGTGATGATGGGACCGGCTCAGCTTCTGAGCCGGTGCCAAACGTTTGACGTACATGTACGGCAAGATGCGGGAAGTCAGTACTTTCCATGACGTACATGTACGTCAAATGTCGGGAAGGGGTTAATAGCTCCCCAAGAAACATCCTAGAAAGCTCCTAACCCAGGCATTGCTATTGTTGAAATAGATTATATCCCTTTTTTTTCCCTACATGTATATACATAATGTGGGGGCACATGTAAGCTGTGCAGAGTACATCAGGGGCATAGTCAGGTGGTATAATGATTGGGTTAAAAAAACCAGTAAAATAATCCATAGATGTGTGTTACGCTGTGACACAATCCTTTCTACACAGGCCGGTGTGTAACTGATAAATGTCCTTCCTTATCCCCCTTTTGGTCCACACTCCGCACCTTTGCAGTTTGGGGAATTTTGTTAGGAAGTGTTGTCTTGGTGAAATGCGGACACTTTCGCTTCCAGCAGATATGTGTAGTGGCAGGAAGGAGGTGAAGGGAAAGTGAGCCCTAATCTACCCACCGCCCTGTCCCTGCCTACTTGCAACGACCCGCCCTAGGCGACGGGGTACAACTGGGCGGCGGTCCCTACGCTGTCTAAGTGCACGGGAGAACAAACAGGGAACACGCAAGGTAAGGGGCAGTAGCCACGGAACGCCGCGAGAAAACGGAGCAGTGAATGAGTAGTCAGGACCAGGATGAAGTGGAGTATACCAAAGTGAGCACGGAGAAGGAAGCAAGCCAGGGGCAAAGCAAAGCAGGTTAAGCGGAAGGCAGAAGCACGGCAGAAGCAGGCTGGAGCAAGCAGCAGTGAGGCCAGGAATCCAGAAGAATTACAAGCACTGAGGAAGAGAACACGGCAGGTAATAAAGGACAGGGGGCGGAGCTAACCCCGACTGACCAGGCCGCGATAGGCTCTCCCACTCCTGAGCCTGCCACCCTGGTTGGTGGGAGATGGTGTCAGTCGAACAGGTCTGGCCTCAGGTGTGGATTGATTAATCCCAGGAGTATACCTAGACATAGTACCTGGCAGTACCCTAACAATATGTTTGGGCCCTCCCATTCCTGGTTCCCTAATTTTAGGACCTTTATAATTCACCTCTTGAAACAGAAGAAATGTTCCCCTCGGGCCTGCACATCTGCATATATTTTATTTCCTGACTTATGGAAGCCTTCACTAATTTTATTTTTTATAGACGTAGTGGTATAGCTATCGCTATTTGCGGGACGAGCTATCGTTTTTATTGGTACCATTTTAGGGTACATGCGACTTTTTGATCACTTTTTATCCTATTTTTTGGGAAGCAAGATGACCAAAAAACTGCAATTCTGGTATGTTTTATTTCGTTTTCTTTATATAGCGTTCACCATGCGTTATAAATTACATGTTAACTTTATTCTGAGGATCAGTACGATTCTGGCGATACCTATTTATAGCACTTTTTTATATTATACAACTTTTTGCACAATAAAATTACTTTTGTAAAAAGAATGTATTTTTTTGTGTCGCCAAGTTGTGAGAACCATAATGTTTTAATTTTTTCTTCTACTTTTTTTGGGGGAAAAGCAATAACCCCAGCAATTTTGCCACTTTTTTGCATCCTAAATTTACATTCCGAGGTGCATCTGTTGCTCAGCGCTGCGGGACGCGATGTGACGCATCCACCATAGTTGAGAGTCTATGGAGGGATGCGTGATGCGTGAAAAGATAGGACATGCCCTATTTTCCCACGGACCCTTCACACGGTCCGTTCAAACAACGGCTGTGTGATCGGCCACATTGAAAAACATAGGTCCGTGGGACGGCTGCTATTTAAACGGCCGTCCCACGGACATTTAACACGTTCGTGTGAATTAGGTCTTATAAAGTAAAAAACCTTTTTTTCCTCAAAATTATTTGTTTTTGTGTCTCCAAATTTGAAGAGCCATAATTTTTTAATTTTTCCGCCGATGCAGCTGTATCAGGGCTTTGTTTTTGCAGGAAGACTTGCAGTTTTTAATGGTACCATTTTGGTGCACATGCAACTTTTTGATCACTTTTTCTCACCTTTTTTTGAAGGCAGAATGCCCAGAAAACAGCAATTCTTGCACTTTTTTTTAAATTTTTTTACGCCTTTTGCTGAGCGGGTTAAAGGGCGCAATAGCTTTATAGTTGAGGTTGTTACCGACGCAGCAATACCAAATGTGTAACTTTTTTACAGGTTTTTCATAATAAAACAAATTGTAAGGGGAAAAAGTGGGTTTTTCATGTTTATTTACTTGGGAATTTCGTTTATTTATTACAAACTTTATTAACCCGTTAGTGACCGCCAATACGCCTTTTCACGGCGGCCACTAACGGGCTTTATTCTGATGCATATGCCTTTTTACGGCACTGCATCAGAATAAAGTAAACAGAGCAGGGAGCTGTCAAATCTCCCTGCTCTCAGCTGCCAGACGTAGCTGAGGGCTGGGAACATCCCTGCTTGACCGGGTGAGATCGACATTAGTATCGATCTCACCCGTTTAACCAGGGGCGTAGCTAAAGGCTCATGGGCCCCGATGCAAGAATTCTTACTGGGCCCCCCCCGCAAACGTCTCATGGCCGACGGTCCGCAGCTTTCAGCTGCATCGCTTGGTCTCCTAAGTGACCCAACAATGCAGCACTAGCAGCCGGAGGCGTCACTATGGCTGGGTTCACACATCCTATTTACGGACGTAATTCGGGCGTTTTAGCATTGAATTACGTCCGAAAATGCGGCTCAAAAGCGTTGGCAAACATCTGCCCATTCATTTGAATGGGTCTTACGATGTTCTGTGCCGACATTCAATTTTTTCACGCGCCGCTGTCAAAAGGCGGCGCGTAAAAAAGACGCCCGCGTCAAAGAAGTGCCTGTCACTTCTTCAGACGTAAATGGAGCCGTTTTCCATGGACTCCATAGAAAAACAGCTCCAATTACGTCCGTAATGGACGCAGCGAAAGACGCCTGCACATGCCATTACGGCTGAAATTACGGTGCTGTTTTCTCCTGAAAACAGCACCGTAAATTCAGCCGTAACGGACGCTGCCGTGTGAACATACCCTCAGGGCTTAAAATGTCAGGGGAAATAGCCCCAATACATATGTGTCCGCCCCCAAAAAAATGTGTGTATAGGAGACAGCATAGCATATCTATAGCACTACGACCCTATAAACTATGGATAGGATTAGATACAGTGGCTCAGCAGACAGTATCACACATGATAGGATTAGATACAGTGGCTCAGAAGGCAGTATCACACATGATAGGATTAGATACAGTGGCCCAGCAGACAGTATCACACATGATAGGATTAGATACAGTGGCTCAGCAGACAGTATCACACATGATAGGATTAGATACAGTGGCTCAGCAGACAGTATCACACATGATAGGATTAGATACAGTGGCCCAGCAGACAGTATCACACATGATAGGATTAGATACAGTGGCTCAGCAGACAGTACCACACATGATAGGATTAGATACAGTGGCTCAGCAGACAGTACCACACATGATAGGATTAGATACAGTGGCTCAGCAGACAGTACCACACATGATGGGATTAGATACAGTGGCTCAGCAGACAGTACCACACATGATAGGATTAGATACACAGCTCAGCAGACAGTATCACACAAGATACGATTAGATACAGGGCCCAGCAGACAGTATCACACATGACGGGATTAGATACAGGGCCCAGCAGACAGTATCACACATGATTGGATTAGATACACAGCTCAGCAGACAGTATCACATATGATTGGATTAGATACACAGCTCAGCAGACAGTATCACACATGATTGGATTAGATACAGGGCCCAGGTCGCTGACATTGCGTCTCCAGCGCTGGACCCAGGATAGGTAAGAATAATAATTTTGCTTCTTTATGTGTTACTGATTATTTTTTTGTGTTTGTGATTTTTTACAGGTTCGGTTGTTGGACTACGTCGGATTCGAGGACTTCAATGATGGCGTTTTTTTTTATTCTCAATAAAATGGTTAATGAGGGTTGTGTTTTTTTATTTCAATAAAATATTTTTTCTATGTGCTTGTATCTTTTTAAACTTTATTATCACCGCCTTAGTAATGGCCGCTGGCTGATTGACAACGCCCATTACTAAGGCGAGGCTTAATGTTGGCAGGTGCAGAGGCCAACACTAACCCCCATTATTACCCCGGTAACCACCGCCACCAGGAGTACTGGGAAGAGCCGGGTACGAACCAGTACCCGACCATCTGTAGTGACGGGCAGGCACCGGGGTGGCCGCAGGCTGGTAGTATTAGGCTGGGGAAGGCCAAAAACAGTGGCCCTTCGCACCCTTGTAATGCTGCCTGCTGCTGCTGTGTTGTATCTGGCTGGTTATGAAAATCGGGGGGGACCCCACATCGTTCTTTCCAATTTTTTTTTTTTTTTTTTTAAATGACGTGGGGTCCCCCCCATTTTTCATAACCAGCCAGATACAATAAAGCAGCAGCCTATCATCACCAGGGTAGGAAGGGCCACTGTTTTTGGCCTTTCCCCTCCTGATAATACCAGCCTGCGGCCACCCCAGTGGCCGACCATCACTACAGATGGTCAGGTACTGGATCGTACCCGGCTCTTCCCAGCACCCCTGGTTGCGGTGGGTACCGGGGTAATAAAGGGGGTTAGTGTTAGCCGCTGCACCGGCTAACACTAAGCCCCGCCTTAGCAATGGACGTCGTCAATGGACGTCGTCAGCCGGCGGCCATTACTAAGGCGGTAGTAATATAGTTTAAAAAAAACCACAAAGACATAGAAAAAATATTTTATTGAAATAAAAAAAAACCCACACAGCCCTCATTAACCATTTTATTGATAATAAAAAAAAAGCCGGCATCAAAGTAATCCTGGAATCAGACGTAGTCCAACGACCGAACCTGTAAGAAAACACACAAAAAATGATTAGTAACACGTGTTAGGCTTAGATACAGGGCCCATGTGTGATACTGTCTGTGGGACCCTGTATCTAAGCCTACCACAACGTAGGCTTAGATACAGGGTCCAGCAGACAGTAATCTTATACAGTATAAGATTACTGTGTGCTGGGGCCCTGTATCTAAACCTACAGTGTGGTAGGCTTATATACAGGGCCCATCAGACAGGATCACACATGGGCCATGTATCTAAGCCTACCATGTGATTGGCTTAGATACAGGGCCCAGCAGACAGGATCACGCATGGGCCATGTATCTAAGCCTACAGTGTGGTAGGCTTATATACAGGGACCACCAGACAGGATCACACATGGGCCATGTATCTAAGCCTACCATGTGATTGGCTTAGATACAGGGCCCAGCAGACAGGATCACACATGGGCCATGTATCTAAGCCTACCATGTGATTGGCAAAGATACAGGGCCCAGCAGACAGGATCACACAATCTGTGATCCTGTCTCATGGGCCCTCTAAGCCTGCTACATCGTAGGCTTAGGGGTTGTACAGTCCCTAAACATTAATGGCCTATCCACAGGATAGGCCATCAATAGCTGATGTGTCGCCCGGGACCCGCAAATCAGCTGTTTTGAAGGGGCCGCAGCACTCGTACGAGAGCTGCTTCCCCTTCATTTCACTACTCGCTCACACTGTGAATCGCCGACACGGATTCACAGTGTGACCGGAATGAAGTGACAGGAATGAAGGGGAGCAGCTCTCGTACGAGTGCTGCGGCCCCTTCAAAACAGCTGATTGGCGGGTCCCCGGAGTCGGTCCCCGCCAGTCAGGGCTAACCTTACCTTCCTCTTCGGCCGCGGCGGGAGTTCTGTCGTCTCGATGCTGTGCGCGGCGCATAGCGCTGTGACGTCATGCGCTGCGCACAGCGCCTGACGTCAGGACCTCCGCTGCCATCCGGAACCAGTAAGGTAAGTAAAGTATGTTACTATAGTAACAGGGGCCCGCGGCCCGAGTTACTATAGTAACTTTTTATTGATGTGGTGCGGGGGGCCGTGGGCCCCCCTGGCTTCGGTGCCCGGTCGCAATTGCGACCGCTGCGACCCCTATAGCTACGCCAGTGCGTTAAACCCTTCAGATGCGGTGCTCAATAGCGAGCACCGCATCTGAGTGGTTTTGGAGGGAGGGAGCTCCCTCTCTCTCCCACCGACACCCGGCGATAAGATCGCCGACTGTCTGTGTCTCCAATGGCAGCCGGGGGCCTAATAAAAGCCCCTAGGTCTGCCTGTACCGAATGCCTACTAGATCATGACGGAGGCATGACCTAGCAGATGCCTGTCCGTGTACAAAAGTATTGCAGTGTATTATAATAGCGATCGGAGAATCGCATATTAAATTCCCCTAGTGGGACTAGTAAAAAGTAAAAAAAAAAAGTTTAATAAAGTTAATAAAAAAAATGTGAAAAAAAATAATGAAAAACCCACTTTTCCCCTTACAAACTGCTTTAGTATTAGAAAACGTAAAGTAAAAAAGTTACACAAATTTGGTATCGCCGCGTCTGTAACGTCTGTAACGACCCCGACTATAAGCTATTATATTACTTAACCCACACGGTGAACGCCGTAAAAAATGAAATAAAAAACGACGGAAAAATTGCTGTTTTCTGTGAATCCTGACTTTAAAAAAATATGATTAAAAAGTGATAAAAAGTCGCATATACTCCAAAATGGTACCAATAAAAGCTACAAGTCTTCCCGCAAAACAAAACCCCTCATACAACTGCATCGGCGACAAAATAAAAATGTTGCGGCTCTTCAAATATGGAGACACAAAAACAAATAATTTTGAAAGAAAAGCGTTTTTACTGTGTAAAAGTAGTAAAACATACAAAATCTATACAAATTTGGTATCGTTGCAATCGTAACAACCCGCTGAATAATGTTATTGTGTTATTTAGGGGTCTTCACTATGTGATCATCTGATTGCTTTTATAATACACTGCAATACTTCTGTATTACGCCTGTCAGTGTAAAACTGACATTAACTAGAGGCAGACCTGGGGGCCATTGTTAGACCCGCGGCTGCCATAGAAACCATTGGCACCCTGCGGTCACACCTTCCGGTAGCTGAGAGCAGGGAGATTTAACTGCTCCCCCCGCTAAAATGTATTGTGATGCAGCGCTGTAAATAGTCAACTGCATCAGAATAAAGCCTCTTAGTGGCTTCCATAAAAACACCTATGGTCAGTCACTAATGAGCACCAGTGTCATAATATATATAAAGGGTTAAAATTGTGGGTGCTAGGACTACCCCTTTTAGAGAGCACAGGAAGATCATTTGTGGGGATATATATATATATAAATATATATATATATATATATATATATATATATATATATATATATATATATATATATATATATATATATATATACAGTGAAGGAAATAAGTATTTGATCCCTTGCTGATTTTGTAAGTTTGCCCACTGTCAAAGACATGAACAGTCTAATATTTTTAGGCTAGGTTAATTTCACCAGTGAGAGATAGATTATATTTAAAAAAAAAACTGATAATCACATTGTCACAATTATATATATTTATTTGCATTGTGCACAGAGAAATAAGTATTTGATCCCTTTGGCAAACAAGACTTAATACTTGGTGGCAAAACCCTTGTTGGCAAGCACAGCAGTCAGATGTTTTTTGTAGTTGATGATGAGGTTTGCACACATGTTAGATGGAATTTTGGCCCACTCCTCTTTGCAGATCATCTGTAAATCATTAAGATTTCGAGGCTGTCGCTTGGCAACTCGGATCCTCAACTCGCTCCATAAGTTTTCGATGTTATTAAGGTCTGGAGACTGGCTAGGCCACTCCATGACCTTAATGTGCTTCTTTTTGAGCCACTCCTTTGTTGCCTTGGCTGTATGTTTCGGGTCATTGTCGTGATGGAAGATCCATCCACGAGCCATTTTTAATGTCCTGGTGGAGGGAAGGAGGTTGTCACTCAGGATTTGACGGTACATGGCTCCATCCATTCTCCCATTGATGCGGTGAAGTAGTCCTGTGCCCTTAGCAGAGAAACACCCCCAAAACATAATGTTTCCACCTCCATGCTTGACAGTGGGGACGGTATTCTTTGAGTCAAAGGCAGCATTTCTCTTCCTCCAAACACGGCGAGTTGAGTTAATGCCAAAGAGCTCAATTTTAATCTCATCTGACCACAGCACCTTCTCCCAATCACTCTCAGAATCATCCAGATGTTCATTTGCAAACTTCAGACGGGCCTGTACATGTGCCTTCTTGAGCAGGGGGACCTTGCGGGCACTGCAGGATTTTAATCCATTACGGCGTAATGTGTTACCAATGGTTTTCTTGGTGACTGTGGTCCCAGCTGCCTTGAGATCATTAACAAATTCCCCCCGTGTAGTTTTCGGCTGAGCTCTCACCTTCCTCAGGATCAAGGATACCCCACGAGGTGAGATTTTGCATGGAGCCCCAGATCGATGTCGATTGACAGTCATTTTGGATGTCTTCCATTTTCTTACTATTGCACCAACAGTTGTCTCCTTCTCACCCAGCGTCTTACTTATGGTTTTGTAGCCCATTCCAGCCTTGTGCAGGTCTATGATCTTGTCCCTGACATCCTTAGAAAGCTGAACTCTTAATGGTTGGTAGGGGATCAAATACTTATTTCTCTGTGCACAATGCAAATAAATATATATAATTTTGACAATGTGATTTTCATTTTTTTTTTAATATAATCTATCTCTCACTGGTAAAATTAACCTAGCCTAAAAATTTGAGACTGTTCATGTCTTTGACAGTGGGCAAACTTACAAAATCAGCAAAGGATTAAATACTTATTTCCTTTACTGTATATATATATATATATATATATATATATATAGAATATATATATGTTTATACATCCCACTGAAAAGGACATTGGGAGGAGCATTGTATCCACACAGAAAATCTGAAGGTTAGTCCTATTGAATGACATGTGGCTAATCCTCATGATGATCTGCTGCACACCTATGGCACATCCACAACAAAAATGACTCGGATTTAGGACATTTCAGTACCATACTAGTGTATGCCTCCCCCAAAATGGTACGTGTAGAAACTACAACTTGTCCTCCAAAAAAAACAAAACCCCTGACTGAAGGGATTGTAGACTATTCAACCTTCCGCTAACCATTAAATCCCCCCCCCCGCTTACAATTATTTAGGATTTTCTATATCCTTGGATAAACCCTTATCACCCCTTTCGAATACAACCATATAAATACAACTACTTTTGGTTTTCAAAGGCCACAGCAGCCAATTTTATTATCCATCAACATTTAAAACTTTTAAATACAACTAAATAAATAAATAAATAAATAAGAACCTGTTCACATGAGCGCTGCCCTTCCGTTGAAGGTTTCCGTGGGTTTAACCCCCCAACGGAAAGGCAAATGTAAACCTTAGCTTTCGTTTGCATCACCATTGATCTCAATAGTGAAGGAAACTTTGCTAATGGTTTCCGTTTGTCACCGTTGTGAACGGGTTCCGTTTTTTTGATGGAATCAATAGCGCAGTCGACTGCGCTATTGATTCTGTCAAAACAACGTAAAAATCGACGTAAAATTATATTGAAAAATATAATCTTACTAATCGAGCATCATTCTTTAATCTGCAGCTGACCCACGCACTTAAGGTGGTTTTACACGGCCCATCCTGGGTCGTGTAAACGAGCGCCGATCAACGAGAAAGGATTGATAGCAAAATGTTATAAAAAATTACTTAGTCAGAAATTGATAAAGTTCCCCCATTTAATAAAAAAAAAAAAAGGTAGGCAGGAGTAGTAGGAGAATTGGAAGATAGAAGCTGACAAGAGATTATATCAGGGATTAAACATATGGCTTTAAATTCAGCACAAAGACTCTCTCCATTCTATACCATACATAGGTTTTATTATTCCCCTGGAAAATTGACCTAAATGTGCCCAACAAGGCAGCGGTCCCCAACCTTTGTTGCACCAAGGACCACTTTCATGCAAGACAATTTTTCCACGGATCGGCGCACGCGGGGGGGCGGGGGGTTTTGGTTGGATCACACGCATCACAAAACACCCTGCAGACTGCAATTAGATGGAAATAAAGTAAAGTTGGAAACGTTTTTAGGATGAGATCACACGTCGCGTAATTACTGCGGATTTTCCGCAGCGTCATTTGTTTTGCGAAATATCAGAAGCATAATACAGTAGCAGCAAAGTGGATGAGATGGAACAAATCTCATCCACATGCTGCGTAAATACTGAGCTGACAAATGCTCAGAAATTGTCATGCGGTGCAGTTTTATTCCGCAGCAAGTCAATTCTATTTACTGCTTATTTGTTGCGGGTTCAATGGGGAATTCAACCGGGAGGTGAAACCCACAACAAATAGCAGTTGTTGCGTTCATTAGGGCGAAATCGCATCGATTCCACCACAAAAAAACACAACTCAGAAAAAAACAATCTTATACTTACCCAGAAGTCTGTGTTTCTTCCTCCAGGCGAGCATGCTGGGAAGACGTTTCATCCCATGTGACCGCTGCAGCCAATCACAGGCTGTAGCGGTGGTCACATGGGATGAAACGTTATCCCAGGAGGCCGGCCTTGATGACGTCAGACGCCAATCACAGGCTGCAGCTGTCTCCTGGAATGAAATGTCATCCCAGGGGGCTGGCCAGCTAGCAGGCCGGCTAAATGCTGCAGTTTTCCGCAATGGACATTCCAGGCGAAAAACTGCACCACAGTTTGGTGCGGCTTTTCACCCGGTATTCCCTGCAGCCACCGTGGCGGATACCGCGGCCCGGTATCAAATTATCCACGACCTGGTATTGGTCCGCGGCCCGGTGGTTGGGGACCACTGCACTAAGGGACTCAGGGTGCCTGAGATGTGGGGAGGAGGAATCGGACAATTTACATATATTATAGAAAAAGGCCCCTTATTGCAGTATAAACAATTTCTACCTATTTTTATAGGTTCTACCTATAGGACTAATTGGAAGACGGATTAAAAACAGAGTGGTGACTTTTAGCTCATTCAGAAGAGTGTGATCCTCGTCCGTGTGCTGTCCGTTTAAATAATTGACCGCACACGAACAAATGCATTTCAATGGAGCTATTCAGACATGCATGAATTTTCACGCAGCGGCTGTCCGTTGCGTGAAACTCAGTGCATATCCTTTATTGGTCCGTTTCTGCAGACGTTGTCAAATATTGAGGTCTATTGGTGCGTTAACAACACGGACAGCACACGGATGACATCCATGTGCTGTGCGTGTTTCACGCATCAGTTGCTAAGAAATGCAGAGAAATAAAAAAAAATAGAAAAGGGAGTGCTTGTAGAGGATAATCACGGAGGTGAAAACGGATGGCACACGCAAAGCACACTGAGGGCACACGAACATGAAATGCAGGAAATACGGTCTGATTTTTGTGCACAGAAATCAGACATGCTCGTGTGAATGTCCCTAATTCTATGCTAGGAAGTGAATTGTGAAAAACTGAATAAGGAAAGAGGCTCCGGTAATTGAGATGAGGGTCAGATATTCCGATTTCTCCATCCTCAGAGAGAGGTTGTAAAAGATGTTGGGATAGATGGGCATCTCGGGATATGCCCCAGGAGGAGTATAATATAGTGACTGGGGGTGCAGGACGGTAGGGTAGTGGAGATTTTTATACATGATTTTTTTTGGTCTTTTTATGTGAAAGTATGGAGGGGTGTAGTTGTAGGGGGTGGGGGTAATAAGTTGGGCAGTGTAATACACAACTATATAATGGGATTCCTCACGGTCTAGATGACAGATGGACTCCATATTTATTAGGTTTCTGTGATTGTGACACATAGCTGGTCATAGTTTTCTGACGTTGTATTAGAAGTATTCACTTATAGGGGGTTTTGTTAAATCAATAATAATATCAGAGGTAAGAACAAGGTGACCTGAATTAGACGTCTGACAGAGGTCTGTGCAATGCAGTTACCCCCAGCACTATCAGGATATGCTATAACTGGTATTATCCTCCTGCTAGAAGTTACCAATATGAATTTTGCTACTAATTATAATCTATCGTCTGAAACAAGTTGTGCAAAAGTTGTGTATTTATGTAATTGTATAGTACTGTATTCGGAGTAACCTTATTCAATGTCTGATATATTATGTATTCTATACTTATATGTTTTTGTTTTTTTTACGGAAAATAATAAAGATTTAAAAAAAAAAAGAAAAAAAAAAAGGGTTAAAATAACTGTTACAGGAAATGTGGAAGACTTGTCCATAGCAACCAATCAGGTTGCTGCTTGCATTTTGAATCCTGCAGTCAGTTAGAAACCGTTGGTACCTGCCATATTTGGCTGATGGTGAATGCTGAAGAAGCAGTGGTTGTTTTCTTCCTACATTTATACAATAACTATTATTGATAATGTTCATGACAATTATCATCGGGAGCATTATTGTAACAATTGCTCTGGGCCAGGCGATAAAAGAAAGTCCAATAAGGGTCCTATGCTCAGACCCCTCAGACAGGGTCTACACACGGAAGGACAACGAGACACAGGTCAGTTGCATTTGGAAATCAGAGACTGAATTTACATTTGACCCAACTTCTACAGTGGATGTGAATGGCCCCCCACCAAATTGTGCTTGGCACAGAAATAGAGAAAAACTATTTGATACATTGGCCTGGTCTGGCACCATAAAAGTCTCCACCACTGTTGATGATACAGTCACTGTACATTGCATCACTCCCACCTGCTCTTTACCTACTTGTATTCACAAGAAAACCACCATTACGTTGTACAAGCAAGATGTCAAGTTCTTCTTCAGTCCCCCATCCCCCATTCAGCAGTATGAACTTGTATATTTTGGTTGGTGTGCCAAGATGAAGAGCAGTGCCTGGAAATATGAATTTTCCAGCAGGCAAGGTGAGGCAGCGACTGTTATACCAAGCAATTACCACACAGAGATTGAAGACTCGGCTTACCCGGCAGGTCTACGTGACTACTGTTCTACCTACTACAACTACAAGGTCCATGTTAGATATAGCAAAGTGGGAAAATATGTGGCTTCTCTTACTCTCCAAAATAACATGATGCCCGAGCTGGTGGTGTCTATAGAAGTTGAACGGGCTCTGCTGTATGTACTGAGGGCCACCTCTCCCCTACTTCCCCCTAACACTGAGGTAAAACTTTCTTGGATGTTTGAGCAATTGACAAATAAAGTGTCTGCCTTTCAGCTCACAGATGAAAATAGAATAGGGAATTGGGATGTGGCCTTCACCAAATATGCAATTAACACCGTGTTTTGTTCATCACCTTTCAGTACTAGTGGACATGGATTTGCAGTTGCACATTTTTTAACCAATGGGAGCAAAATAGGAAAAGTCAATGGGGATTTTTTGTACACCAAAGGTGCTGTTGCCTTGACCGTCAACCTTAAATCTTCATTCTCTGTAAAACTAAACCCTAGTATTAAAAAAAGCAACACCTACTACTTTAGTCAAACAAGTGGCCTGCACTTCTCATCTGAGAATAAAGAGGACATGAATGGCAGCGACCACTTTATATTCCTTCAACAGGAAAGTTTTGTATATTTGTTCCAGCTTAAGTTTGTAGATACAGAAAAATTCTCTCTCACAGTAGCCGTGTATTTAAACAGAAAAAGCCTTTTGTATAAGTCTTTAAATGATACGGGTCTGGAGGTTCACCTGTTCAGTAGTGGATCTTCATTACTGTATACATCCATATACATAGTTTGGTTTATACCATTTCAACATCCATCTTTACAGTGTGAATGGACCTTTATACTAGAACTATATGGGTCTAAAAAAAACTACCTGTTCAGAAATACAACATACACCTATACAGATAAGGTTTCCAATGCAGCATCATTCATACCAGGCATTGTCCTACCATTCAACCCCAGGTATTATGCAGGCTTTGTAGCCAAGGTGAACTTTACTAGAAGTGGAGTGAAGCCTGTTGTCCTAAAAGCTGTGTATGGCAGACATGACAGGAAAGTATTAGAGACCTCGGTATACTGCTACAAAGTCTTCTGTCAGATAGATGAATTCCGCATAGAAAGACCTGCACATCCAGCAATTATAGTGTCAACAAGAGGAGCACGTCTTTCCATTTTTGTAGCCATACAAGTAAATTGCTCTGCCATGCAAGGGGTAAATATCTTGTGGAGAATCTATAGCGTTTCCTCAGAATCTGACACACCAGTCTGGGATAACTATTTACAATTGCCACAAGTATTAGCAGTAAATCAAAACAATATTGAAATTCCAGAGTTTTCTTTAAATTATGGGTTTTATGTTTTTAACGTCTCCATTGACATTGCTACTGCTGATGATGATGAAGAGTCCTCACGTGCCAATACAGATTCTGTTGTTGTGGAGGTAAGGGAGAGTGACTTGATAGCTGTCATTTCAGGGGGCTCTTATAGGACTGTTGGTTTCAGTGAAAAGTGGACTCTTGACGGGCATTCTTCATATGACCCAGATTCACTAGATCCATTTGAAGGGCTGACATTTTCATGGTATTGCTCAAAAACTGCATCTGATTACCAGACTATGACTCTAAGTACAGGAGAAAGCTGTCAGTCAGAACAAATAAGCTTATTATGGGTGAACCCGAGTGCTGTCAGCCAGTCTGTGGAGCCTGAAACCTTACAAGGCAACAGACATTACCATTTTAGACTGTCTGTTAGTAAAGCAAACAGGACAGCCTATATTGATCAGACCGTTTTCATTGCTCCCGGGTCTCCACCTGCTGTCAGTGTTAAATGTATAGAGAATTGTCGGAGAATTTTAGTTCCAACTGAACGATTTTCTTTGTCAGGAAAATGCACTGATTGTAGTAAAACAAGCCGGCCCCAGTATGAATGGTCTATACGTCAGAGTTCAACAGAATTGAGCTTTGACTGGAAGGCAAAGACCACTACTGGAAGGTCTATTGCCTACATGTCCTTCATGGCTTCAGCATTTATAGATGTTGCAGATATGTGGTATAGTCTTGATCTAACAGTTACGACTTGGACTGGTGCACCATCGGCTTATAAATACACATTTTATGTTAATTCCCCTCCAAAAGCTGGCAGCTGTAATATTGAGCCGTCTATTGGCATCGCTTTGCAGACTAAATTCATTGTTAGTTGTAAAGGATTCTCGGACAAAAATTTACCGTTACGTTATAAAGTTCTAACAGCTTTAGATAAAGTAAGTTACATAAGTTCATTGCAGCAAAACTCATTAGGTGTAATTATTTATGATGGCTATAACAGTTCCACGTCACCATTGTTGCTGCCAATCGGAGCCCCTGATAATTCCTATATTTTGACCGTATATGTTCAAGTGTCCGATGCTCTTTCTTCATACACACAAATAGCCCTAAGTGTAACTGTGGTCAATTCATATGAGGATCAGCCAGAAGAATCATCCATTGAAGAGCTTATTTCCCATGCCCATGACCCCACAATGAGATTTTTTCTTGACACTGGAGACTTTTTAAAAACAGGGCATTTTATATACATGATAGCCTCTGTTTTAAACAGTTTTAAGACCGACACCTTTGTACAAGCTTTGATGGACAAGAGAAGTGAATTGAGAGAAAGTCTTCTGAACATGTCATCTAGTATAATGATCACAAATATCATGGCTGTCAACCAAATAATCACAAGTATCAGCCAACTTACAGAAGAGGCCAAAGAAGTGAATACAAAATCTCAACACATTGCATTGACAAAGTTAAGAGAAGTTAGTGTCGCCTTAACCAAATATAGGAAAGGAATCATTGGTTCCGTAGAGAGCGAGAAGTTAAGCTCTGGTATACTAGAATCCCTGTCCAATGTTCTGAATGCCTCATTAATAAAGATGGACAGATTTGCAGCTGAAATACCTCTTCCATCTGTGGACGTGCTTAAGAACACTTTATCTGTACTGGAGACTGTGACAGATGCTGTATCATTTGGGAAAGTTCCTGGAGAATCGGAAACGTCCATGGTAACCAATAATTTTAGGATCACATTAAAAAGAGAAGAAAAATGGGATCTTTCTGGCTCACATAGAAAAACAGAGAATACGTTCCCATCTTTTTTCCTAAAATTACATGATAAGGAATCGACTGTACCTGTTGATGCTATTGTAACATATGCGTTTTATGAATTCCTGGAGGATCCTCTGCCGTGGTTAAAAAATGGAAGAGATATTGATACGGTGATAACTGGGTTTTATATGGTAGCTCCAGATGATACAGGAAGGTTAATGAATTTACATCCTACTCAAGTTGATGTTATTATGAAAAGAAAGAATATACCTCCCGTTTTTGATATTTGGGTTTCACCAGATGTTCATAAAACAACAAGTGGAATATTTTGTTTTGAAGTTGACCAAACATCGGAGGCAGAGTGGTTTGTGCAGTTTTTTTATGCAGAAAACATCATCTTTGATATTTCACTTCACATTGGGGATAATATCACAAATAACCCTGTTGCATTTTTCCGTATTCCTAATTCAGAAGAGCAAGCAAAAACAAGCGAAGACGAAAACATAAAGACTTGGAATTCCAAAATGATTCGCATTCCATTGGAATCTTTCCCTGAGATCTCGCTCATACACAATATTACAATTGAACTGACCACTACATTTGTTGTTTGGCGCAAAACAAAATTATTGCGCGCATCTATCTTTAATATTGCTTGCTTAGACTTTGAAGACATGGAAAATAATTGGAATGCAGGGAACTGTAAAGTAGGTCATTTTTCAAACAATACAGTGATACATTGCATTTGTGGGGGTTTGACAAAAGCACAAAGACGAAATGTGCCCTTTCTGAAAAAAAGACACACATTTCTATCAGCCAGAGTATTCGTTCTGCCTAATCCAATAGATTTAACGAAAGTTACTGTCCGATCTTTACAGTCAAACTTAGTGACATTGCTTTCTGTTCTTGTCATTTGCGTTACTTATCTGGGATTGTCTATGTGGGCGAGAAATAAAGATATAAGTGACCAGACAAACCGAGATGCAATAAGGTTACCAGCCAATAGCCCAGGCCATGAACATCGTTATAGTGTTACTATTTATACTGGCAGTGGCTTTGGATCTGGTACCACAGCAAAAGTGTATTTGGAAATTATGGGCACAGAGAGAAACCACCGTGTATTGTGTTTAACATTCCCTGGCCGTCAGTTATTCAGACGAGGAGGGATAGATACATTTATGTTTACTACTAGCTACCCCTTAGGAGACATATCTAAAATCCGAATATGGCATGATAATACTGGGAATTCTCCTGGCTGGTTCCTAAGCAGAGTTAAAATTGAAAAAATGTTTAGTGACCAAGAATGGTTTTTTGTGTGTCAGACCTGGCTTGACGCTGAAAGATATCATGGATTAATACATAGATCATTCTCTCCTATGAATACTCAACAGCCGCTAGAAAAGTCGGAATATTTCTATATTATATTCTCTTGCCGGCTCAGAGAAGAACATTTGCGTTTTTCCGTTTTCCTCACTAATTTGCCATTAACTTTGACCAGATTTCAGAGACTTTCGTGTAGTTTTGTGATTCTCATGTGCAGTCTGCTCATCAACATCATTTTTTTCAACGCAGAAAAAAGTGAAATCGATGAACCCGAAATCCAGGTTATTCGATCTTTTATGGTTGGACTTCAAAGCTCCACAGTTATGTTTTTTATAGAGTGGCTAGTAGATAAATTAATACCATTTTCTGCACTGACAACAGCAAACCAGGATTCTTCTGGAGATGGAACAACGGAAAATAGTTCAGAAAACATAGGAATGGAATCTCGTGTCTCCCCCATGGAATGTTTACCCACCAGGCAACGCATGTCACATAACAACTGTGTGCTCCCGGAAGACATAGCGAATCAAATAGATGTATTAGAGGATAGTGATACATGTACTGAAGAACACCCTGAGACACAGCAAGAAAATGTCATGCTAAAAACATGTTATAATGTGTGTAACCATCTGAAAGTAGCTTCATGTTTTCTTGTGGCTTGGGGGTCTAAGTATGTTGTGTGGGGATTACTTTTTAGCATGACCATTATATCAGCAGTACTCATTATATTGTATGGCTTGTCATATGGGTTTAATTTGTCAATGATGTGGCTGACCGCGTCTGTAACATGTTTTTTCCAAAACGGTTTTCTCCAAATTGCCAAAACTGTATTCTTCAGTTTAATTTCCTGCATTAGGCCAAAATATTGCAAAGACATCCCTTGGCCATGTAGACATATGTCAAAGAATAGTGTACTAGAAATTCAGAGGTGTTACAGTTAAGAAAAATGTTGCATTTCACATGTTTAGCACTTTGAAACATTTATCAAATAAAAAAACAAAACGCTAATAATTCTGAAAAATGCTCTAAATAAAAAAAGTTAGTTTATCACAGTCTGTGAATGGATTATTTTTACGTTTAATCGGCTGGAAACAAAATGTATTTCTGCCCAAGTATAAAAACATTGGCATGGGGTGGGTGTAGCCTGTATAACACCAGATTAGTTATCTCAGTGCTTTGGAACATGTGCTTTAATTCCAGAAGGTTTCGGCTAAAGCTGACTTTACACCTTAAATGGATATTCCCAGAATCTTCAATTATCACCGATCCACAGCATTGGGGATAATTGTCTGATCGCTGAGCGCCCCAGCCCTGGGACAACCAGCGATCTTAAGAACGGGAGTCCCGAACCCCCAGATCTTCCTCAATGCTCGACTGTAGGCATTGAATGGAACGGCTGTCCAGCGTGCGCTCTGTGGCTCTATTCAAAGTCCATGGGAATGACGGAAACAGCCGAGTAAAGCCCTTGGCTGTTTCCATCAGTCTCATAGACAGTGAATGGAGCGGTGAATGTACGCAGCATGACACAGTGATCTTTGGATGTTCGACCTGTATCGTGTGTAGCCCCAGCCCAATTGACAAAACTGACAGCATATAATGATTAAATGATGGGCATAAGGCCTCATTTACACGAGCGTAATATACGCGCGTGCGACGCGCGTGCTTTTCACGCATGTTGTACGCACCTATATTAGTCTATGGGGCAGTGTAGACGATGCGTGAATTTTGCACAGCGCGAGTGCGTTGCGTAAAACTCACGACATGTTCTATAATCGTGCGTTTTTCGCGCATCACGCACCCATTGAAGTCAATGGGTGCGTGAAAACCACGCATGCCGCACGGAAGCACTTCCGTGCGAACTGCGTGATTCGCGCAAGAGCTGTCAAAAGGATGAATGTAAACAGAAAAGCACCACGTGCTTTTCTGTTTACAAACATCCAAACGGAGTGTCAAATTAGAGATGAGCGCACCGAACTTCACCGGGTTCGGCCGAACTCGTTTTGACCGAACCCGGCAAAAAATGTTCGGGTACGCGACGGCAGGAGACAGTCACTGTCCACGGTGCTGAAAGAGTTAAACTGGTTCAGCACCATGGACAGTGACTTCCGATCACAATATACATGAACGTGTAAAAAAAAAGTTCTGACTTACCGATAAACCTCCCGGCTTCTTCCTCCAGTCCGACCTCCCGGGATGACAATTCAGTCCAAGTGACAGCTGCAGCCAATCACAGGCCAAGCACAGCCTGCAGCCAATCACAGGCTGCAGCGGTCTCATGGACTGCCGCGTCATCCTGTGAGGTGGGGCCGGATGACAAGAGAGGGACGCGTCACCAAGGCAACGGCCGGGAGACCGGACTGGAGGAAGCAGGAAGTTCATGGTAAGTATGAACGTCTTTTTTTGATTCACAGGTTGGTGTATATTGTGATCGGAACTCACTGTCGAGGGTGCTGAAAGAGTTACTGCCGATCAGTTAGCTCTTTCGGCACCTTGGACAGTGACGGGTGTCGACTAGCCTCATCTCTATGATGGCGGTTGCGCGAAAATCACGCAGCCGCACATCATACACGGATGACACACGGAGCTGTCAAATGCCTTTTGTGCGCGCAAAACGCAGCGTTTTTTGCGCGCGCAAAACGCACACGCTCGTGTAAATCAGGCCTAAAAGACTGCTCATGGAGATACAAGCTTTAGGCTGCGTTCACACGTAGCATCCACAGCGCAGCTGATTGGCGGATGGCGAGCTTTTCGACAAAGTTATTATTTTGGTTTCAGGACTTTGTATGTGCAATTCAGCGTTCACTCAATAGTTTAAAATATTTCACTCATGTAAGTTTAATAGGTTGTGGATTGTGGATGGTGTCGTGGTTTGACAGCAAAACAGCAATTTTACCTGAAAAACCGCGCTGCCATTAACAGTCATTAAAAAAAAGTGCCATTTTTGTGGTTTAATCGCATGTGGGCGCAATTTATTGGTCACATCACCGTGCTGTGGCCGCTATGTGTGAACTCAGCCTAAGGAGCTTATCTGAGTGAAATAACTTTACCCATTTAACCATTGAGTGAATACTGAATTACACATACAAAATCCTAAAGCGAAAAAAACCTTGCTGAAAAACATGCTGGCCTGCCCCACTTTTTCAATGGAAGTGATTGTTTGTTTTTATTGATAGCATTTTTCAATATAAACCCCTTCCCAACATTTGTCGTATGGATACGTCATGGAAAGCCAGTGCTTCCTGTATTTTACCGTATTCATACGACAAATGGATGGCACCGGCTCAGAAGCCGAGTCGGTGCCATCATCGCCGAATGTCAGCTGTGTATTACAGCTGACATCCGGCTGTAATGGCGGGGACCGAAATTAGCTTAGATCCCCGGCATTAAACCCTTGAGGGTATGTTCACACGGCTTATTTTTGGAAGCAGAACGCCTCCAAATATCTGCCCATTGATTTCAATGGAAAAAACAGCGTTCTGTTACAATGGGCCGTTTTTTTATGCGGCCGTTTTGAAGAAAACGGCCGCGTAAAATAACAGCTGCGGAAAAGAAGTGTATGTCCCTTTTTGGGACGTTTTTGAAGCCGTTTTTCATATACTCTATTGAAAACAGCTCCAAAAACGGCCGTAAAAAACGCAGTGAAAAACGCAGCGAAAATCAAGTGTGGCTTAAAAAACGTCTGAAAATCAGGAGCTGTTTTCCCTTGAAAACAGCTCCATATTTTCAGACGTTTTTGAGTTTGCGTGTGAACATACCCTAAAGGGACAGTGTCATGATTTTTTTATTATTATTAATTTATGTGTTTTTATTTAATAAAATATTATATTGACATTATTTATTTTTTCACATAAAAAATTTTTTTATTAACACATACACAGATGGAATACGGCAGCTAGAGTGTATACGGCTCTCGTTCATTGTATCCTCTGCTTCTGCTATGTCACTCTGTACTGCACAGGCACAGTTCAGAGTGACCCAGCATAGAAGCTGGTTTGTAGTTGGAAAGCCGGCGCCATTAGGAAGACCGGCAGCACTGCAGGTAAGGTGTTTGTCCATGTCTGTCTCTAGCGGACCCCCTGCCACACCCCCCCCCTCGTGGCCACCCCCGCACACCTGCTGTAACTGTGTGTGTGTGTGTGTGTGTGTGTGTGTGTATAGCAGAGCTGTATGTGTGTGTGTGTACAAGAGCTGTGTGCTGTGTGTGTGTGTAGCAGAACTGTGTGTGTAGCAAAGGCTGTGTGTGTGTAAGAGAGCTGTGTGTGTAGCAGAGCTGTGTGTGTAGCAGAACTGTGTGTGTGTAGCAGAGATATGTGTGTGTGTGTGTGTGTGTGTGTGTGTAGCAGAGCTGTGTGTATAGCAGAGCTGTGTGTGTGCGTAGTGTGCGCAGAAGAACTGTGTCCTATTTTTGTGCAACGGAGTATGCAAGGGCGCCGCTGATCCTTCATAGCCGCTTATCAGGTGCTTTGAAGAATCAGCGACAAGCAGCCCCCACCACACTCACACACACAAATCCCGCCAAACATGCAGCTGTGCCACACACAACCCCCCCACACTGATCTTTTTTATGCAAAATTATATTTTAAAACGCTTGCATAAAGAAGTAACGGCTCGTTTTCCCATTGATGTAAATGGGAAGCTTAATCAAGCATTTGCCACCTTGTTTGCGTGTTTTTTGACGCATTTTGTGTGTGCATTTTGGCGAATAATTAGGACTCCCATTGACTATGGGAACATTTGGCGTGTTTTACGTGCATAGTAATTGACTCGACACTTCTATATTTACACAGCGCGTTTTTTAAAAACACGTGTCTAAAAAAGCGGGTTGTATATACTAACAGCGCACTTTACCAATTATGTAAATGATAAGTGCAATCAAGCGTTTTTTGATGCAGTCTTTGGTACGTAAAATGCACCAAAAAATCACTCCAAATACACGCCATGTGAACCTGTCAATTGAAAAGTCATTCACTTCACTTTCATCATTTTTAGGGTATGTGCACGCGTAGTGTTTTCAGACACTTTTCGGGCAGTAAACGTCTCAAAAAACGGCTGAAAAATCAGAAGCTGAACGCCCACAAACATCTGCCCATTGATTTCAATGGGAAATATGGCGTTGTGTTCCAACGGGGCATTTTTTTACGCCTTATTTTCAAAAAACGGCACGTAAAAAGACGCCCCACGAAAAAGAGGTGCATGTCACTTCTTGAGCTGTTTTTGAAGCAGTTCTTCATTGACTCTATACAAAAACAGCTCCAAAAACGGCCGTAAAAAAACGCAGCGAAAAAAGCAAGTTTGATTAATAAACACCTGAAAATCAAGAGCTTTTTTCCCTTGAAAACAGCTCCGTATTTTTAGACGTTTTTTATTAAGCGTGTGAACATACCCTTAGCCTTTTGGTGTGTCCTATAGCGTCTACCAGCTGCATTGTACAATCACTCCCAAAATGGGAGCCGGACAATGCTTAGCAATTTGAAGACACCTTTTCCTGGCTTGTAGACAAAAATATGGAGGGGGGTGAGATTCCCTTACACATTTACAGCAGCTGTGAGTCAGCTTGCTTTACCTTATTCACCTTGCTGTAATTCTGGGAAGTACTCCCTCTGGTGGCCAGACATCCACCTGTAATGGCAGGAACCGGAGCAAGCTCCGATCCCTGCCATTAACCCCTTAGATGCAGCGATCGCTGCATCCTTGTGGTTGGCGGCAGATCGGCAGCCCTGCCCTGCAATCGCAGGGCCGCCGACTGCTGCTATGGCAACAGGAAGCCTAACGATGGTCTCCTGCTCTGCTATTATGTAAGCCGATTAGGCCCCGCCCGGAGGCAAAGCTTAATCGATTTGCTGTTAGTGAATGACTGACAGATCTGATACATTGCACTACATAGGTAGAGCAATGTATTAGAAAAAAAAAATCAGACAGTTGGACCTTCAGGTCCCCTAGTGGAACTTAAAAAAAGTGTCAAAAAAGTTTCAAGTAATAAAATAAAATACAATCGTCCTTTTCCCTTATCAAGGCCTTTATTATTTTTTTAAATTAATAAACCACACATATTTGGTATCGCCGCGACCGTAACAACCTGAACTATAAAAATATTATGTTATTTATTCCACGTGGTAAAAAACCCATAAAATCTATACCAGAATTTCTGTTTTCTGGTCACTTTGACCTACAAATATTGGAATAAAAAGTGATCAAAAAGTCGCATGTACCCAAAAATGATACCTATAAAAATTATAGCTTGTCTTGCAATGAAAAAAGCCCTCATACAGCTCCATCGACAAACAAATGAAAAAGTTATGGTTCTCACAACTTGGCGACAGAAAAAATACATTATTTTTACAAAAGTAATTTTATTGTGCAAAAATTTGTAAAACATAAAAAAGTCTATAAATTTGGTTTCGCCGGAATCGTACTGACCCACAGAATAAAGTTAACATGTAATTTATAATGCATGGTGAACGCTGTATAAAAAAAACCCTAAACAAACTATGCCAGAATTGCGGTTTTTGGTCACCTTGCCTCACAAAAAAATTTGATAAAATATTATCAAAAAGTCGCATGTACCCCAAAATGGTACCAATACAAACTACAGCTTGTCCCACAAAAAACAGCCCTCATACCACTGCGTCTATCAAAAAATAAAATTAGTCAAGGCTCCAATAAGTCCGGAAATAAAATATATGCAGTTGTGCAAGCCCGAGGGGAACATTTCTTCGATTTTAAGAGGCAAAGAATCAAGGGCCTAAAATTAGGGAGCCAGGAAGGGGAAGGCCCAAACATATCTGCTGGGGTGCCCGTATTATACCAGGACAACACTTCCCAGCAAAATTCCCCAAACTGCAAAGGTGCCGAGTGTGGACCAAAAGGGGGATAAGGAAGGACATATATCAGTGCGACACCGGCCTGTGCAGAAAGGATTGTGTCACAGCATAACACACATCTATGGATTATTTTATTGTTTTTTTTTTTACCCCATTATTATACCACCTGACTATGCCCCTGATGTACTTTGCCCAGCTCACATATGCCCAACTGTGAAATTAATCCCCATCACTCTTGAGTTCCTTTTCTCCATAACAGAATTTGTCCAGGATTCATTCATATTTACAAAAATGACCGATCGGGAGAGATTGCACATACAATGGTTTGATGTACAGAAATCTAAAATGGCTGTGGACGGAGCCTTTATTTATAGGTTCATGCTTTCACTTAAGACACAACCAATCAGATGATGCCAAGTACATATAGGTATACACCCAACAATACTTCCATATAAGGTAATGACTTTATTCCTGGTACTCATCTGTTTGGAATGCCAGATGATGTAATCTTTACCCTATCTTAGGGGATAGGGAATGCATTCATTTAAGAGAAGATTAAAAACATATCTAATACACATCTAATACATATCTCAAACAATATAATGCAGTCATTTTGTATTGATAATATTAATACAAAATAAATCTAACAGGTATTAGATTTATTACTGACAGTTCCCCTCTTTTTGACAAAATACTGCATCCAACTATTCTATCCCTATGGGAACCGATATCCTCTGAAGGTGAAAACTCGGATCCTCCTATCCCTTCCTAACCTAGTATGGTGTCCATTAGATTGGGGAATCTACCTATCATGAGTTACAGCTGAAACTGTGGTATTGTAATGACGGGGTATTGAGACAGACAGGTGAGCCCTAATCTACCCGCCACTCAGTCCCTGCCTACTTGCATGGCCCGTCCTAGGCGACGGCGTACAACTGAGCGACAGTCCCTACGCTCAATATGTGTACGACAGACAAACAGACAAGGGCACACAGAAGCTAAGGGAAATGGGGCAGTTGCCCATGGCAACACCGTGAGCAACAGGAGTAGTGAAAAAGCAGAGTCAAACCAGGAGTGTACGAGGTACCAAACGCAGAGCATGAGCGTAGTCAGTAAAGCCAGGGTCAAAATGAAGCAAGCTCAATAATAATAGCAGGAGCAGCAGAGCCAGGAAACAGGAAAGAATCACAGGCAAAGACAAGCAGGAAATGCAGGTATAAATAGACCGAGGGCGGGAGCTAGAACCGTCTGGCCTTGCTGTGATAGGTTCTCCCACTCCTGAGCCTACCAGCCTGAGTGGTAGCAGATCGAGTCACTCTATCAGACCTAGGAGCAGGTGCAGACTGATTACCCACGGGTGTCGACACAGAAGCTGTGTCTGGCAGATCCTTTACAGGTATATCACGGATTACACGGGTAGCCACATAAACAGTGGGATCATCAAACTTGCCTTGAGATCCTTTCCCACAGATCATCTATAAATCATTTACCTAAGAGTGGGGTGTTCCTGGCCACACAAATCTATTCCTAATTATATGATTCTTTCCTAACACCACCACGATGGACACATATGTCGACCTGAGAGGGGTTTCATCCATCACAGTAGGCGCATATCCATCCATCATCCTTAATGAATTGAGGCGTGGGAACTGTTACTGGAAGCAGGGATGTAGAAGTTATTTTATGTCCCAATGTTTCTCCTTTTTCTACACATAGAACTTTAATCTGCGTTGGGTTTTTATAACTAATTATAGCTATTATCCTGCTCGATATCATACGTGACTTGCAACAGGCCAGAGGGTTCTATATAATGGCAGCAGGCAGGGCCTACTATCTGACACATACCTCCTTGGGATGGTATGAGATAGTCCAGAACTACAGCATGCTGGATAGTTACTAAGATAAGCTAACTGGTAAATGTGCTAGTTATATTTAAAGAGGCTCTGTCACCAGATTTTGCAACCCCTATCTGCTATTGCAGCAGATAGGCGCTGCAATGTAGATTACAGTAACGTTTTTATTTTAAAAAAACGAGCATTTTTGGCCAAGTTATGACCATTTTTGTAGTTATGCAAATGAGGCTTGCAAAAGTCCAAGTGGGTGTGTTTAAAAGTACAAGTCCAAGTGGGTGTGTATTATGTGCGTACATCGGGGCGTTTTTAATACTTTCTCTAGCTGGGCGCTCTGATGAGAAGTAACATCCTCTTCTCTTCAGAACGCCCAGCTTGTGACAGTGCAGATCTGTGACGTCACTCACAGGTCCTGCATCGTGACGGCCACATCGGCACCAGAGGCTACAGATGATTCTGCAGCAGCATCAGCGTTTGCAGGTAAGTCGATCTTACCTGCAAACGCTGATGCTGCTGCAGAATCAACTGTAGCCTCTGCTGCCGATGTGGCCGTCACGATGCAGGACCTGTGAGTGACGTCACAGATCTGCACTGTCACAAGCTGGGCGTTCTGAAGAGAAGAGGATGTTACTTCTCTTCACAGCGCCCAGCTAGTAAAAGTATTAAAAACGCCCCGATGTACGCACATAATACACACCCACTTGGACTTGTACTTTTAAACACACCCACTTGGACTTTTGCAAGCCTCATTTGCATAATTACAAAAATGGTCATAACTTGGCCAAAAATGCTCGTTTTTTAAAAATAAAAACGTTACTGTAATCTACATTGCAGCGCCTATCTGCTGCAATAGCAGATAGGGGTTGCAAAATCTGGTGACAGAGCCTCTTTAAAGCATCAAAAACATATTCTGTAATATTGTCAAATAAGTCAGCAAGCTTTTCAATATTATGTGCATTTCTTACAGATAGCCCTACTAGTATGAGTGATAGGCCTAACTTTTCTTGCCAGGGAACATATACTAGGGATTTAGCCTTACTCGGGTTAGCTTCCCTCTTGAACAACATATGGTTTGATATGTTACTGTAAGGATAATCATTATCTTCCCATACCCATGTGGCTGACTGGAGTCTAGCTAATGTACAGGTTCCTTCTGCTCCCATAGGTATCCATTTATATGCATTATTACCACACTATATAGATATCATCCGGAAGCTTAAAGGCGCCACTCCTATGATGTACCATCATATCTGCTAATTCCACAAGTCTTAGTGAATTATGGAAAAGGCACCAGGGTTCACTAGTCTTGTTACCCATGGGGCTATGATATCTTTCCTGTCTGTATATGGAAGGATCACTTTGATTAGAATTATCCCCAAGATCAGGAATAGCTCCCCTTTGGGTACAGGTGGTATTTTCTCTTTTCGTAAAATTTGATGCCCATCCACAAGCTTAATCGTGCACATACCAACCTAAACAGTCATTTGAATGTGGCATGTGACAGCCTAGATAATCTGAGGCCTTCTAAAAGCTAATTTTCAATTTACTACTAGTAGTATCTCCCAGCTTAAGTGCCATCATATTGACCCCTTTCCAATTTCCTGGGATTCCTTATCTGTAGTCCATCATCCACGGATGCACTCTTTTAGTAATGTTGACCACCCATCAAGGGTCAAAAACATGCCCTACTATTGTATGAGGGACGCTGACATTCGTCCACATATGGTAATCGTACAATGTCAAGTTCCAACCATCGGACACAAGTTAGTCATTTTTTACGACAGTCTGATGATATTTGATAATCTTGTCTCAATTCTCCTTTGGGATTTAAGGATGTAATACATTGGAGTAAAAGATAGGTTACAATGATGAAGCCTCGGGGTTCAGAACCTTCTTGCAGTGACCGGTAAATATCCAGGAAGCTTTCTCTTCAAGTTTTACCGAACTGGAAATGGTCAGCTGGCTTGATACGGTTCGTTACATCCGGGCTCAAGAGTTATCCAGACGTGTGTCTTTACCATTATCCAATCTCTGGGCTTAACATAATGAGACCCTGCAAGGAAATCTGGATCTGGAAGGGAACCATAAACACGATAATACAAAGAAATTCTATTTTTATTCAGTGCTCCCACAAATGCAGTAAGATCTTTCTGTTTGGAGTGACTCTGACTGAGTGTAACGCTATTAGAAGGCATTCTGTCCATGTTTTTCCTGTCTCAGACATTGCCTTTTGAATTTTTAACTTCAGTGTACCAATTCATTCTTTCTACCGCCCCACTACGCTGGGGGTGATGGGGTTTATGGAACGTGTGTTCAATGTTTAATGCTGACATTACTTCTCTAAATATTTCCCCTGTGAAATGTGTAGCTGGATAATTTTCTATGGTTTCTGCAACACCAGACCTACATATCACTTCATTACGCAGCTTCTTAGCCGTTTTTTTGCATTGGCTGTTGCCACAGATCATGCTTCAGGCCATCCTGAAAAGATATCAACACAGACAAGGACATATTCATACCTACCAACCTTGTGTAGCTGTATGTAATCAATCTGCAGTCGCTGCAATGGGTACAATGGCCTTGCGGTATGCTACTCGGGGGCTTTTACTGTTCTCCCTGTGTTATGGCCGGCACAGAGAAGACATGTCTGCACATATCGGGTAGCAGTGTTGTTGTACCCAGGGACAATCCAGAACCTGGAAACCAAACTTACCATTGCATCCATGTGTTGGTTCATCTGTCATCATAGGGTATTGGACCAAAGGCCGGCTTCTGAGGTTCCCCATACACTGGACACTGGGATACGCCCCCTAACGCCTCTTGGCCGCTTGCACCGCCTCCTTTACAGGAGACGGCGTCCGGCGCCATCTTGGCCACATTGAGTTGAACCGACACCATTTTATTCTGCCCGCTTTCCCGCTCCGACTCCACTGTAGAGGCCGAAGCTGGGGGATTTGCGGGGCTTGCGTCCCGAACGGAGCTCTCACCTGGTCCGAAACGCAAGGAAGACAGGTAGGAATACTTATAGGATACCCCACCTGTCTTCTTCCGTCTTATCTTCCATAGCTTTTTCTTTTGCACTTTGTCCTCCTCCGGTGGCAACTGAGCTCCAAAACAAATGTTCTGGAGGGACACTGGGGACTCCTGCAGCCGTATTTGCGTGAGCAACCCCCGGGGGCTGCTCACTGCCCGATTCAAAGTTTTGTACACCTTGGCTGCAGGAAAGTTCCCCACTTGCCCCTCCATTACTGCCTTCCCAGGGGGCCTCCGAGCCCATCTTCGTCTCCTCCCGGATTGGCATCCTCTCCACCTCCAGACTCTCCTCCACTTCTGCGGCCTCCACTTCTGCGGCCTCTGTAATCCTGGCTTCCTTTTCTGCAGCCTCCAATGCCTCTGCACTTTTAGCAGCCTCTTCATTTTTCCTTTCTTCCCCTTTGTAGGGGGTTTGGTTACATAGCGTGGGGGATGCCATCAGGGAAAACCTCTCGTCATTCTCCAGCTTCTCCCCGAAGGCTCCCCCACCGGCCACGATCTCCAATCTCCTTTCCTCCACCGCCTTCACTTCCTCCAGAATTTGTTTTACCTGGAAACTATACCGGGACCTCTTGGCGCCTGTTGTTTTCGCGGCTCGTCCCCTGGCGACTGCCAGATCTTCCCGTAGCCGCCGCAGGGACTTACTGAGGTCCCGGTATTCTTCCAGTCGGGCAGCTAGGCGGGGGCTGAAGGTTTCCACCGACTTCCCCGACCGCAGTAGCCCCCACTCCTCGACCGTACTCTGGTCCCTGGGTCGGGTATCTTGCCTTGCTGGGCCTTCTCCTGGGCCTTCTCCTGGGCCTCCACCTGGGCGTACTTCCATCTCCTCCTCCACGTCTCTCCTCTCGACACCTTCCAGAGCCCCAGCATCAGGGGGGGCCACACAGATCTTTCCACGGGATGACCTTCACACCCCTGATGCTGGCTGCATCTTCCCAACAGGTTGGGAAGACCCTCTACCCCCCGCCTGCATGCTCAAGGGGGTAGAGGTCTGAGGCTCCATGTATGAATGGAGCCTCCTTCACAGACGTTTCCTTAGCCCAGGCAGGTGATATGAACCTGGGCTGGTGAAAAAAGGAAACTCCCTCCATCCTGGGTGTGGTCCTCACAAATCAGACACAGCAGCAGCACTCAGACACAACCTCCCTCCTCATTAGTCACTGCTGGTACTCTTTTAATAAAAAATATAAAACATTACAAAATATACAATATTTGCAAAACACAACAAAAAAAATGTATGTACATTTCTGTACATCAAAATTAATTTACCCAGCCTGACCATTCTTACATACATCCCCATGCATACATAACTATAATCCCATACTCATTCATACACACACCTATACCCCCCAACCCCAAGGAAACATAACTATAACACTATATACAGCATACTTATTATAACATACTCTTATAACCTTGTGCCAACCAATGGCCCCCTAAAAACCAAAATCACCACATATATAAAACAAAATGAAT